>NC_092045.1:100633996-100933996 GCF_003086295.3 Arachis hypogaea | reverse complement strand
TCATTTTAAATGTTTTGAGATAAAAATATGACGATTAAAACGTTAAAGATCAGCCAATGAACTAGAGCTTAAATGTCATAATCTCACCATACTTGTTTAAGAGGTTGTGAGTTCGAGTCTCCCTATCATCGCGGATTAGGGACCAAAACATTACTTTAATATATTATTCTACATACAACAAACAAATATGTCTAACCTATCTAATAACACCTTATAAATAAAGTAAAATGGAGATGATCCTTTGTTTTTCTGGTTAAACTATTATTCTATTAAATATTTTATTACATTTATTTATAGAATACATGCAACATTACGTTTTTTTCCATATATTATATGTACATACATATATAGTAACCATAATGATAATAATAATCTAAACAGGCCTGCTACACATACAAACTTTTTTGGCTTACAAGTTATACAAGTTGCCCAAGTCCAACAAAAAACGATGCGCACCCACTCTCTCCACACTCAAACGTGAAAACCACGCGCGCTACTCAACCGTTTCACTTGCTCCAAAGGGCGCTCATAATGAAAAACTCTTGCTCTTCTTCCTCGATCTATACACAAACCCTCGAGATTCAAGCGACATTCAAAACAAAAAAAAAAATCTCTGAAGAAACCGTCCAAGTCATCGCAAAAAGTACAACAAATCAAGAAGCAAATATTGAAATCTCCATCAAAAAACACCAAAAAGAACGAACAAACATCATTCAAGGTACTATTTCATTTTCTTCTAGATTTTTCACATTTCTGTTTCTGTTTTCGAAATCGAAGTACTATATTGTGGTATTTTTCTCTCCGTTTCATTGTTCTTGGTTTAAATCTCATATTAATGTTCTAATGAAACTGTTCAACTCATTTATGCTATTTTACGTAGTTCTAGTGAAATGATATTTGGGTGTTTACATATAAACTTTGTTTTGTGAATGTTAGGAGGCCTTTTAAGTAGGTTTGTATACATATAAACTGTGTATGGAGCATTTCTGGGTGTATATGTCTGTATAGAATGTGACTGGTGCTTCTAGTGGCATTTTGAACCCAAATATCATTCTGAAATCGTTTAATTTATGATTTTACTTGTTTGGTTGAGTTGAATGTGATTTTGAACTCATTTAATTTTGTTTAATTGAAAAAAATAAAATGTGTATAGGACTGGATTTGAGTGTTTATGGCTGGAATTTGGGTGCACGTGACTGATTTTTAGGTGTATAGCTCAGGTATTTGGGTACATTTTTTTATCTATTAACAGTATTTCTTTTTCCTTATAGTAAAAATGACAACCAGAAACCAAAGTGGAAAAAATACAACGTAAATGAATATATATATATATATATATATATATATATATATATATATATATATATATATATATATATATATATATATATATATCTTACAACAAGTCAATTTTTTCTAATACAAATATAGGTTATTTAAATGACTTTAATTTTGCTTTGTTTACAGCAAACCAAAGACTTGAAGTGTGCTACCAGACTACTGAGCAAAAAATTTGAAAAGATAAGTGAACCGAAAAAAGCAATTGTTCGTGAACTAGGATTTGGGGGACTCATGCACATCCCGCCTATGAATGTGCCTCACAAACTTTTAAAGGAGTTGGCTAACTCCTTTAAATTGGGGAAAAACACACTGGAAACCAGCTATGGTTCCTTTAAGATTACACCAAAAATAATAGGCGATGCCCTTGGCCTTAATGCATCAAGTAACTGATTACAGAAAACCTCTATAATTCCATTATCTGTAATATATTCTTCGCAATATCTTATTCTGATCTCATGTAATCAAGTAATAGATTTAGATGCATATGAATGATATTTGGGTGCACATGAGTGATATCTGGGTGCATGTGAGTGATATTTGGGTGCACATGAGCGATATTTGGGGTGCATGTGAGTGATATTTGGGTGCACATGAGCGATATTTGGAGTGCATGTGAGTGATATTTGGGTGCACACGAGTGATATTTGGGTTCATATGAATCATATTTGGGTGCATTTCAAGTAATAAATTATTTTCTTTTTTGTAGGAGATCTATTCCCTCAAAAAGTGAGTTATAAGAATCTATCCGAAGAAAACCAACTCATTTTTAGAAGGTTCTAGGGCAATACTCTGAAGCAGTTGACCGATGAGATGATGAGCATCGGTATTGAAAATGAACAAGATCAGCTGATGTTTAAGAGAATTTTCATCTTTTATATTCAAATGGTGTTCTTGTTGCCAAGTACAATAACCAAAGTATCACCTGCGCACATAGCTCCAATTTTTAAGATGGATAAAATAACAGAAGGCAACTGGGGAGCCCATGTGCTGAATTTCATCATTAAAGGCATAACAAATTTCCGTCTAAAAAAGAAAAAAAATCAATCGACAGGTGCCTCTATGCCTTGATGATAATATATTTCCATCTCTCTAAAAATAAGGAGAAGAAAAGAGAGGAAAGAGCTGTAGTGCCTTGGGTTAGCAACTGGAACAGAGAGCAGCTGGTTGCAAGAAGTAGAGCAGAGATAGATGGCCATATGGTAAGCAAACAGAATATGTTCTCTATTTTGTGTGTTTTATTTATCTAGATGCTGTAAATTAACATTTTTACTGTTTCAGGGCATCGTCAAGATGGCGGAGACAAAAAAGAAACAAAAAGAAATGAAAGAAAAGGAAAAGAAAGAAGAAAAGAAAAAAAAAACAAAAAAAGAAACCAAGTTCTTCCTTTGAGAATGATTCATCAGAGACTGATGTTGATGTATCCTCTGAGTTTGAGTCAGAAGAAGACTCAGAGGAACCTACAAGGAAATAACCCAAAAGGGGAGCCAAAATGTAAGTAATATTTTTGGGTGCATTTTGTTAATTTTAGGTTGTTTTTCCCTAATAATTGTTTGCTTTCCAGAATGGAATCCAGAAAGAGAAAGCAGATTTTGGAGGATTCCAGTTTAGAGAGCAAAAGTGAATCCACTGATGAGTAAGATTCTGAAATTATTATCACTTTCTTTCCTGTTTCTATCAAAAAGTAATATATTAAAATATTATTTCTCATTTAATTTTAGGAGTGAAGAATCCTTGTCAGTTAAAAAACAAAAGACCAGCAAAAAAATTTACATTGCTGCCAAAAAGTATGAACTGCCTTCGATGGTATCTCATCATCAATATTGTTGTATTTGTCTGATTCATAATTTTTTGATTTTTAGGACGCAATGTAGAAAAAGGAAACACGTAATTGAGGATTCGTCTTCAGAAGAAGAAAATCATTCGTACAATGGGTAAGATACTTTCTAAACCTATCTTAAACTCTGTAATTAGAACTATATTTTGTTAACATGTACTTTTAAATGTACTGTCAGAACTGAAATTGGAACCGAAACAATTGAAGAATTTTTATGACAACGTCAAGAAGGGTATGTTGAATTTGGGTGCATATTACATTTTTAGGGTGTTTTGGTTGCTAATTATTTATCTTCTGTTAATTGATAGAATTTTGATATACTGAATGATATTTATTGTGTACTTAGAATGTCGGAGGTGAGCTTAGCAACCGAGACTAATCCTTTATTTCAAGGACAAACGGAGCAAAGCAGTGTAAACAAATCTTCGAATTCCACGTAATTTCTTTTTCTTATACCATTTGTAAATTCTTTTTTTACCTTATTCCTCTAATTCTGTATATATGTTTTTCAGAACAAAGAGCCGTTTAAAGTTTTATTCAAGAAAAAAAAGGCAGGAAAAAAAAATCTGCAACTACGTAAGTTCTCAAAAAAAAAGCATTTCCCGGGTGCATCTGGTTATTATTTGGGTGCATTGTTATCTTATTTGCTGTATCTCAGGTTTAGTCAGCAAGAAGAATCATTGACTGACCCAGCTCAACAACAGATCATGGTTTTTCGACCATCATCTCAACCGCTTGATATGTAAGTTTTATAACTAAATTTCAACCCTCTAATCTATTTTAAAAAGGTTTTCTTATCATTTAATTTTTGTCTTATTTAGAGTTCCAATTCAAGTATACCTCCCTTCATCCCAGGCAACATCAGAAAGTACTGTGCCACCATTTGAACCATCCCCCTAACAGAGAGGTGAGAAAATTTATTCGGGTGCATTTCATTATTCTTTGGGTATTTTGTTATCTTATTTGGGTATATATCCTGAAAATTGAGTTGAAGTTGATTTTTTATAGTCTGATTAATTTTCTCTAACCCTATAGCACTCTAGAACCCCAAAAAGTTGATGAAAGCACACCAACAATGCCACCAGCTCCATCTAAAATATAAGTTCGTCAAAATAGAAACTGATTTTGGATATCATTAGTTTATTCTTATTCTCATAATACCATTTATGTCAACACACAGGGATCCAGCCCCTAAAGCGACTGCTGCTGCACTATTGATGATGGCCAAGACAGCATCCTATGTACCCAAAGAACTATCGTTGTCATCATTCAGCCTTGGCTTGATTGATTCAAGCCAAGAAGAAACACAGACGCAAGAAGGTGTTGAGCAAGCAGAAGCTCAGATGGTAAAAAGTCCAGAAACCACAATACTAATAGAAGAATTAGATGTGCTGGTGGAAAAGATTGCAAAGAGTGGAGAAAAGAAAATACCAGATTTTCCAGAAGGTAAAACTCCACCGACTGCAAAGCAAACCGTGGGCCAGATTTTTGAGAAATTTGAAACTCCTTTGAAGAGAAATTTAATGTCGTCCAAAATGAAAGAAAAATGCTATCTCTGGGCGACACGTATCAGGAATTACGGGGATGACTGCATTGATGAGTATCATTCACTTTGCACACTGAACGCCCAAGAAACGTTGGTGCTGTCAAGAGTCCACTTTGTAACCTTAAAAGCTAAAACATATATTGAAGCTGACGTAAGATTAGAATAAGATTAATGATTATGTTATGACATGTGACTGCAAATATTGAATGATGTAATTAATTTGGCTATTTTGTTTTTTTTAGATTGTCGCCGCCATGTGCCTGATCCTCAACCAACAGAATATTAAAAGATTCCAGGAAGAAATTTACTGTTTGCCACCTAATATTGTGGTAAGGTGTAGTGTATAAATTTTTGGGTGCATTTTGTTATCTTTTGGGTACATTGTGTTATCTTTTGGGTGCATTTTGTTATCTTTTGGGTGCATTAAACGATTTCCTTGGGTGTTTCACAAATGCTGCAGAACATGACAATTGGCAATCATCCAAATGGGGAGTTCTTACAGTCAAAGTCCAAAAAGTCATTTAAAGTTGAAGACTACCCAATGTTTTTACCTTTTTTGGACCGGAAAAAATTAGCATCACATCCATATGTAAGTTTTCATTTCTAAAACTTCTCATCACAATTATTTGGTTATCTATGAATTAAACTAAAACACTGTTCAATGTTGAGATGTTTTAGATTTTTGCGCCTGTTTGCTATTCAAATCATTGGTGAATGTGGGTGGCTGATCTAAGAAAAAAAAAGTTTTATATACTTGACCCCTACCACAAGACGTGTCCCTCCAAAGACAGAATGAAGCTAAATAAGTTTATTGTAAGTTGGACATATTTTTTGCGTTATGAAATTTGGGTGCATTTCGAACCAAAGTACGGTGTATATTGTTCATATTTAGGTGTATTGATTCATTTGACTTATTCTTTCTTATATTCGGCTTTGTTATTTGTTTTTAGGGGTATGTGATTTGAAGAATTAGAGTATATGCTGGGGGCACCTCTCAAAAGAAAAGATCGTGAAATTGAGCCGCCTTACATTGACATTTCAGGCCAAAAAACAGAGTACATATCTTTCACTCTGAAAAATTGTGTTTTCAATTCATGTCCTATTTTAATTTGCTAAATTATTTTTGGTTTTCAGATATGATTGTGCTATTTATGTCATGAAATGGCTTGAAATGCTTGAGCCTCAAAACGTTAAAAAGGGGAAGTATGAGTGGGACAATTGGACTCAGGTAATTATATTTAAAACTATATATCTCTCTATTATTTTTCTAAATTAACAGATTTAATTCAAATAATATTCTTTCAAACTATAGGTGGATGTCGACCACTACAGAGTTGAATTTGCTTCACGAATTCTTTTTTTGACATGAATTGTGACAGAGCTGCAGCGATCAAGGGAAGTGAAACAATGAGATTGTTGATGCCATCTACAGCTTTGTTAAGCCCATATTGTCAAGTAGATTCTTATGATATTGAAAGTGATAGTGATTGACTTCAGTTTTATGTAGTTTTGAAATCGTTTGAACACTTGTAAATTTTGTGAATTTTTTATTCATTTGTATTATAAAATTTGTTTGCATAAATAAACTGTCTGTGCTGTATTCAAAGGCTGTAAATTACAGGTACATAGAAAAATAAAGGAAAACGAAACCCAAACCAAATAAAGCACCCAATTACTTTAACTATGCACCCAAATATCACCCATATACACCCAAATAAATACCCTAAATAGCTAAGACCCTAAAACTCTAAAACCCTAAACCCTAAACCCTTAATACTTAAAACCATAAACCCTAAACTCTAAATCCTAAACTCTAAAACCCTAAATCCTAAACCCCTAAAACCCTAAACCCCTAAATCCTAAAGCCTAAAACCCTAAACCCTAAACCTTAAACCCTAAACCCTAAAACATAAAAACTAAACAAAACAATAATTTATAACATAAACAGCAGCATCTGAAAATATATAAATGTATAATGTCAAACACAAGAAAATTCAGGAAAATACCCAAAAAACTAAGCTTTACACCCATATTCTGTTACTATACACCCAAAAAACTCTCCCCTGCTACTGGTTCTCTGAACTGATAATTCATAACATGTCCGTGATATGGGCTGAAATTTGGACGCACCACTGAAGCAGCATCAAAGAGGTTTAACTGGAAATAATAAAATCACATATTAGCAAAACTATTAACAAGAAAAATAAACTCAATCACCACATATTTAAAAAACAACACTTTTACCTCGTTTAAAGCTTTTGTTTTCTTCTTCTTTAAGGCATTTGCAATCTGTTTGTCCAACTTTGAACCTAGCCTATTTTTTGGACGTCCTCTTGTTCGAACTCTTGGAGGGATTTGAAGCTCGTTAACAAATTCTAAGTTGGCATCTTCGTGAGATAACGAACATGTCCCCTTCCTTTTGGCTTTCAGTTCTTCCATCTCAACCATGATGTTATCGTACGCACGGTGCAGAATGGCTGTCAGCTCCTCTGATTCTGATGCAAATTCGCAAATATTTTGCAGATGAAACACCAATTTGTCAAATCTCTTGCTTCTTGGCTCCAACAGTGGCTCGTCGTGGCTGCTCTTGATGTGTGTGTGTCGCCTCTTTACCTTCTTGCTCCATCGTTCCAATATATATCTCAGTGAAACTTAGGTTACTCGTTCAAAGCTTAACATGCTTAGTGCGTGACGGCATAATATCCCTCTTGACTCGAATAATAAGCATTAGCATTTCACCTCGGCTGCTACTGAGTTGTAAGTAACCAAAAACTTGTTGAATATTGAGCTGGAAACTTGTTCTCCAACTTCATATACTGAATAGCCTAGAGCGAGTTCGTTAATCTTATGATGCAATTTGCCTTCCCTCTGAATTGTGCTTGGACTTCTCTAAACTTTTGGTGAGTGTACACATGTTGAAACTGAGCTTTAATGGAGGATTTTGTTGCACATGGTATCACCGTATGAAAATCTGTAGCATCCGATTCTCTTTCTGCTTGCTCCCTGCTTCCGAGGCAATTATCGTATTGTTTGACAAATTGAATAAACGAGCTGTTCCAGGTAATAAACTTGTTAAAGAATAAATGCATGCTCTCGCTCCTTTGTGTGCTTCTCATCCCAGCCCAGAAGTGGTGATCTAATAAATTGGAACCCATATATGACGGTCTTCATAGAGATCTGCAAAATGCACCCAAATCAGACTACAATGCACCCAAAAACTTGCAATTAGCACCTCTGCTGCAGATTTTAAAAAACATTACCTAAAAGCCACTTGTTGTCCACAAGACTATACTTCAACAGAAAAGCATCCCAATTCTTATCAAATAATTCTTTGGTATGAGAGTTCCAAACAACTTGGCTCATTTCTTCTTGGATTTCTGTGTGTCCCTTGAACCCGTTTAATTTGCTTGGAATCTTCTTCGTGATGTACCAAATATACCAACGGTGAATTATTGTGGGCATACAAGCCTCAATAGCCCTTTTCATTGACACGCATTGATTGGTGAGAATCCCTTTCGGAGCATTTCCTCCCATGCAACGAAGCCAACATTGAAATAACCATTTGAATGATTCAATATCTTTGTTTTTCATCAAAGCGCATCCGAGAAGTGTTGACTGACTATGGTGATTTACCCCGACAAAAGAACCACAAACCATATTATACCTGAAATAGATTAACACAAAACAGAATTATAATAAACAAAATGCACCCAAATAATGATTCTATGAACCCAAATAATGATGATATGCACCTCTGTAGCAGATTTATAAAACAACATAAATTCAGCATCATAAACCAGAACACCATGTTACCTGTTTGTATTATAGGTGGTGTCAAATGAAATAACATTTCCGAAATACTCACAGGCAGCTCTGCTCCTTGCATCTGCCCAAAAAAGCAAGCTTAATGGACTGATCGTCCTCGAGTTCGAGCTCGAAAAAGAAATTCTGATTCTTCTCTTTCATTCTTAATAAGTATTTTCCGAATTCTTTTGCATCCTCTTGTTCCGAAACATTCCGCACTTCTCTGGTGATGTAATTCCTCACGTCTTTTTTGATAAAATTTAACTCGCGGTGACCCCCGGCTGCTGCAACAAATGATTGGAAAGTTTTGCTAGGTCTGATACCGGCTTCCTTGTTCTTCTCTATTGTACGACGCACGGACATGCTTAATTCCCTGTGCTGTTTGAGCATCTGTGCTTGATCTGGACAGTAAGGATGCGAATGATGCAACACGACCTTCGAAATGATCCAAATACCAACATCCTTCAATACGTGTATATAAATTCTCGCAGGACAATTTAAACCAGCTGAGGGATTTGTCTTTTTGGTCGGAGATATTTTCGATTTCCATTTTTCCTCTCTAGTACATGTAATCAATTGATTCATAATTTCGTTTTCCTTCTTATTTGTGTACCAAACTCTTGTAGAAAAACCTGCAACCTTTGCATAATCCTTGTAGAATTTTTGCAGCTTCGTCAAGGGTTTTAAAAGTCATCCCAACCTTGGGCACAAACTTGTCATCAACTGCACAGGAGGTCTGCTAAAAGACACTATATTAAAACAGAAACTAAGACAATTCAACTTAAATAATAAACTGTAATAAACTACAAATGCACCCAAAAATTCCTTAAATGCACCCAATCATTTCTAATCTACACCCGAATGTCTGATATAAAATAGACAAAATTATTTTAATTCTAAGGAGAACTAATGCATTAGATTCAACTCAAATAAAGAAGAACAAACAGCAAATATCATAGGCAAAGTTCACAGATTATTCAGCTACACAATCAAAAAACTATTAATCAGATTCAAATTCAAATTCAATTACTAACTAAATCTGAATTACACCTCTGGAACTTCATTGGATTCAGTTTCAAAATTCACTTCGCTTTGGCTCACCTGAGAATCTGAAGTTGAATCATCCATCATCTTCAAACGCGAAACAAAACAAAAAATCTGAAGCACGTAAGGCAGAGAGAAACAAAGTTAAAACACGAAGGAGAATGCACAGAGAAAAGCTTGAAAGAGATTGAAGAGAGATCGCAAGGAAACGCAGAAGAAATTGGAAAAAGGAAACGAAATCTGTTTAGAAAAGGAAGTTATGTATTCGCGCATTGATTGATTTACAAATCTGTTAAGCAGGCGCATAAAATATACGTCCAAAGAGAAGAGCGTTTTAGGAATAACTTGTATTCACAACTTGTAAGACTTGTATAAGAAAAAGACTTGTATATGTAGATTTTCTGTAATCTAAATTCCTTATTATAAGTTATAACCCAAATGAGACCTCTCTTAACTTTTTTTTATAATAATAATAATAATAATAATAATAATAATAATAATAATAATAATAATAAGAGAGAACTTCTAAAATACAAGAAAGAAAGAAACAAGAAACCTAAAAGAGAATAACACAAGTTTTAGGAAACAAATAGATGTGGCCACCAATGATTATCCAATGGAAAAATGGAAGAGAGAAGTTGGGAAAAAGAGAACAGGCTGGATGATGAAACCTTTCACCTGAACAAAAACAACTTTTCACATGCTTCATCCTTTCTCCTCTTATTAATTATTAGCTTTTACTTTTGAACCAAATTTGATGAGTTGGTCATCAAATACATAAATACCCCAAATTCCTCACAACTACCCAAACTTCATGGCCTACGACCCTATGACTTGTTAGAAACAAAATATATAATGAGTACCAAATGTATATTATTAGAAACTATTATTGCTCAAGTGATCTAGTATTTGTGTAAACTTAGAGAGTTTGGATCAAATTAGTTTTTGGGATAAGTATGATTTTGATTTCTAAAGTATAAGTTAAATTTTTTTTATTTTTAAATTTTTTATACAAAATCGTCCTTAAAATTTAAAATAAAGTTTTAAAATTGTCCTTTTTATTTGAATCTTAAAATTTTGGACCAAATTAACTATAATAAAAAATTATAAAATAAAAAAAAATAAGAGAAGGAGAGTGTTTCTCTTCATGGGAGAGAAGAAGGGAAGAAGTAGAAGGGGGAATAATGGAAGAAGAAGAAGCAGCTATCCACTATCTACCTCTGACTCTACATCTGTTGTCAAAAATTTAAAATCAAGTTAAACCTTAGGGATGATTTTAAAACTAATTTAAACCTTAGGACCATTTTGTATAAAAAAAGGTTAGAGACGAAAAAATTTTTCGACCTATATTTTAGGGATCAAAATCGTACTTAACCCTTACTTTTTTTTAAACCTTTTAAAATTATAAATATAAAACGGTAATAAGTTAAACTTTTTTAACGGCTATGATATGTATACACTAAAATTAGCCACCAAAATTAAAGTCAATTAACAGTGTAAAATATATATTAGAATATAAATATGTATTAAAAATAAATTAAACCACACATGTATTCATACACAAATATATTAGTGATTGATTTTAATAGCTAATTTTAATGTACGAATAGCATTTTTATTTTTTTTAGCATGTATTCGTACAATTTATATGTTCAAACCTAAGTTATTTTTTACCTTTCCATAGCAGATTTTATATAGAAAAATATTTAAGTGTCAACAGAATTTATTATTTTTTTTACAAATATTTATAGTTATTAATTTAATTATTTTAGTCTAATAATTTTATAACATATTTTTTTTTATACTTTTAAATTTTATTAATTGACTATTAATAAAATAGTCAATTAGTCAAAATTTTTAAATAGTAACTAGTGTTTTAGGGTTTATTCTTAAGCATTTCTTATTAAATAAAGAGTATTACATACACTCCTTATAAATTAGACAAATGTTAACTGTTCATTTTGTTATGTTTATATAAATGGTTTAAATCTAAAATGGGATGAAAAATGCTTATAGTTGCATCTTGCATGTAACATGATGATTTCTATCGTGTACGTCTAGAAATAATTATTTTTTAAATTTGTTTAAATAAAAAATCCAAAATCTATTAGTTTAGACTTTAGACTGTAGATCTTATTTCTAATAAGAGGTTTTTTTAGTGAGCTGTGCGCTCCGCTCTTTTTATTGGGAGCAAATTAACATACTCATTTAATTAATATTTAAATAAAAAATATTATGTAATTACTATATATATATATATATATATATATATATATATATATTAAACAGCTTTTAATATCAACCAAGAAAATGATTTAAGAATTAAACTACTGGAATTAAGAATTGAACTTCACACGTCACCAACAAAAATTCTCCGTGACACCATGAGCATTATAATGTTGACTGCAAATCCAGCGTTCCAAACATGTCCAATTTGACATTCAAATTGTTCGAGACAAAATGAACAAGAGGTTGTCACATGTAGTTCACATTGTAGTTTGAAGGGGTGTGTGAAGGATCAAGAAAACCAAGAATGGTTTGTTGTTTTAGCTACACAGTTATCTTATTAGTACAAATATATCTAATGGTGCAGTTCATACACACATCTCAGGTTAATACAATTAATCTTCTTCTTCATCAATAACGGTGGCAAATGAGGAAGTTCGTCTCGTCCCATCTAGTGAGATGGTCCTAAATTTCTCTTCCGTCCTATCTAATAGCGAATTAGCGGGTTGGCGGAGTAAGCCTGCCAGTTTTTTTTTTAATAAACCATTAAATATTAAATAATATATATAATTTTTCAACTATTTCAATAAATTTATAATTTTATAGACATAAAAAATTATAATTTCTAAATTCACATTTTATATTTATAAATATTTTATAAACATAATCATAAACTAAATTTTTTGAAATAAAATAACAAAACCAACTTTATCCAAAGCAAAACTAATATTGTCCAAAATATATAATTAAATATTTTTAAGTTTATAATCAATCAAACATAAAATATAATCCAAAATATAACTTAGAACATTTTTAATTATCATTTTCATCTTCTTGTAAATCAATAATATCATAAAAATTTGTAAAAAAATAGTCATAAACAAAAAAAACACCTGACTCGCCGAAAAAGTCTATTTTACCTTGCTAAAACCCACAAATTAAACCGTGCAAATCAAATGTGCTTTTTAAATATGGCAGTTTCAAATTTTTAACCTAATTCGTTTTCTTTGACGGATTACACGAACTGACTCAACAAATTTCAACCCATTTGCTATCCCTATTCATCAATGCTTATAATTCTTCTTTCAATTTTTTTTTTTCTGTTGCTAAGCTTCCTTTTCTAAAGCCTCGTCAGTTTTCATACTGCACAAGTAAAGATTCTTTCATATCTAATAATGTTCAATCTTTTATTAGGTAAATTTATTGGATCACTTTGTATACACTTTGAAGTTTCAAAAGTAATAGTAATCAAAGCTATAACTAACCCTAAACGAACAAATTCTCACACCTTTGAAGGCTGATATATGCCTAAATTAACTAAAGTTGATAATTAAGCACTACAAGGAATCTGACCGATAGATAATGGTGATTCTGAAACTAGATAGATATACTATATTGTAAGGCCGAGACTGAGGCGCACGTTTAAAACGTTTTTTAAACGTCTTTAAATAAAAATATTTGATCTCGTCTATTAAATAGATTTTTTTTAATCAAAAATAGGTAATTTTATTTCCAATAAAAAATAAAAGTTGGTCTAATACATGGACAACAGTATATCAAAAGTGGGTTTTTCCAAAAGCATAATCAAACATAGAATAGTCTAGAAAAAAAGCCTTTAAGGTTCAGAGAAAAAAAATTGAGCATTCAAGTGACATATGCTCCTTTTTTTTTCACATGCTCCTCTTTCTTATTAAGAAGTCTTGAGTTTAAGCCTCATATAATATAAACTTGATTAAAAAGAGGATATCGTCATGTGTGTGTGGGTGTAGTGTGTATAAGTGTGTAATTTAAGATTGGAATTGTCCAATCTATCGACAAAAAAAAAAAAAAATAATGTTCAAAGAAAAGGAAGATCATCTTGGCAGAGAAGATAAAGTGGCAAACTCCATTTGCAGCATTTTTTGGTTGAGACAGAATTTTCTCAGCTGAGATTTTTTTCTCTTCAAATATCAGTAGATTTCTTGCCCTCCATATGCGCCAAAGTGTGGATATGAATTGTAAAATTAGTTGTTTATTGTGGCTCTTTGATTGAATTAGGTTTAGACTCTCTTCCATCCATTGCCATGGAACTTGATGTTGGTGTTCTGACGGAACTAGACTAGGCATGCAAATAAGTAATGGAATGCACTCTCCTCTTGACGATCGCACCGAAGACAAATTGGAGATACGTGGGACAATTTAGAGTGGATCTTTGACATGGTAGGTAAGTGATGAGCGGATAATTTATACGCTTTTTGGCATTGTTTTCATATAGTTTTTAGTAAGTTTAAGCTACTTTTAGGGATGTTTTCATTAGTTTTTATGTTAAATTCACATTTCTGGACTTTACTATGAGTTTGTGTGTTTTTCTGTGATTTCAGGTAAATTCTGACTGAAATTGAGGGATTTGAGCAAAACTCTGAAGAAGGCTGACAAAAGGACTGCTGATGCTGTTGGAATCTGACCTCCCTGCACTCGAAATGGATTTTCTGGAGCTACAGAACTCCAATTGGCGCGCTCTCAACGGCGTTGGAAAGTAGACATCCAGGGCTTTCCAGCAATATATAATAGTCCATACTTTATTCGAAGAATGACGGCGTAACTTGGCGTTGAACGCCAAGTTCATGCTCTGGAGTTAAACGCCAGAAAAACGTCATGATCCGGAGTTGAACGCCCAAAACACGTCATAACTCAGAGTTCAACGCCAAGATATGCCTTAGCACGTGAATTCATCAAGCTCAGCCCAAGCACACGCCAAGTGGGCCCCGGAAGTGGATTTATGCATCAATTACTTACTCATGTAAACCCTAGTAGCTAGTCTAGTATATATAGGACATTTATCTATTGTATTAGACATCTTTGGTCTCAGTTTTGTTTTATTCTTCATCTTAGGGGATCATTGATCACGTTAGAGAGGGGCTGGCCATTCGGCCATGCCTGAACTCTTTGCTTATGTATTTTCAACGGTGGAGTTTCTGCACACCATAGATTAAGGGTGTGGAGCTCTGCTGTACCTCAAGTATTAATGAAATTCTATCTTCTTTTATTCAATTCTCTTTTATTCTTATTCCAAGATATTCATTCGTACCCAAGAACATGATGAATGTGATGAGTCAGATTACCCTCATTATCATTCTCACTTATGAATGTGCGTGATTGACAACCATGTCCGTTCTACATGCAACAGAGCTTGAATGCGTATCTCTTAGATTCCCCAACAGAATCTTCGTGGTATAAGTTAGATAGTTGGCGGCATTCATCTGGATCCGGAAAGTCCAACCTTGTCTGTGGTGTTCCGAGTAGGATCCTGGGAGTCCGGAAAGTCCAACCTTGTCTGTGGTGTTCCGAGTAGGATTCCGATCATGAATGACCGTGACGTGCTTCAAACTTTAACCTGCTGGGCGTTGGTGACAGACGCAAAAGAGGGATTCTATTCCAGTAGGAGCGGGAACCAACCGGTGATTAGCCGTACTGTGACAGAGTGCGTTAGCATAGTTTTCACTGCGAGGATGGGATGTAGCTATCAGCCATGGGTGATGCCTCCAGACTGGTTAGCTGTGCGAGTGACAGCCGCACAGGTTATTTCCCCGTGAGGAATGAAAGTAGCCACAGTTGATGGTGAACCCCTATACAAAGCTTGCCATGGAAAGGAGTAAGAAGGACTGAGTAGAAGGAGTAGGAGAGCAGGCGTCCAAGAGCTCTACAGCATCTCCATCCGCTTATCTGAAATTCCCACCAATGAATCTGCATAAGTATCTTTATCCCTTTCATTATTTATATTTTCGAAAACCCATGAACTATTTTAATCTGCCTAACTGAGATTTGCAAGGTGACCATAGCTTGCTTCATACCAACAATCTCTGTGGATTCGACCCTTACTCACGTAAGGTTATTACTTGGACGACCCAGTACACTTGCTGGTTAGTTGAACGAGATTGTGAAGACAATAAACAATGCCTTCAGAGTATACATCCTTTATAAATACATAACAAGTGATCACAATTTCGTCCACCAAGTTTTTGGCGCCGTTGCCGGGGATTGTTCGAGTATGGACAACTGACGGTTCATCTTGTTGCTCAGATTAGGTAATTTTCTTTTCAAAAATCTTTTTCAAAATTTTTCTTTTCTTTTTCGTTTTTCCAAACTTTATTTTCGAAAAAATTAATAAAAATACAAAAAAATTAGAAAATCATAAAAATCAAAAATATTTTGTGTTTCTTGTTTGAGTCTTGTGTTAATTTTTAAGTTTGGTGTCAACTGCATGCTTTTAAAATTTTTCTTGCATTGTTTTCGAAAATCCATGCATTCATAGTGTTCTTCATGATCTTCAAGTTGTTCTTGACAAGACTTCTTGTTTGATCTTGATGATTTCTTGTTTTGTGTCTTTTGTTGTTTTTCATGTGCATTTTTGCATTCATAATTTTCATGCATTAAAGATTTCTAAGTTTGGTGTCTTGCATGTTTTCTTTGCATCAAAAATTTTTCAAAATTATATTCTTGATGTTCATCATGATCTTCATAGTGTTCTTGGTGTTCATCTTGACATTCATAGCATTCTTGCATGCATCTTGTGTCTTGATCTAAAATTTTCATGTTTTGGGCCATTTTTGTGTTTTTCATTCAAAATTTGATTTCAAAAATATCTTTTCCTTATTTCCCTCCAAAATTTCGAAATTTTGGGATTGACTTGGTCAAAAATTTTCAAAATTAGTTGTTTCTTACAAGTCAAGTCAAAATTTCAATTTTAAAAATCTTATCTTTTCAAAATCTTTTTCAAAAATCATATCTTTTTCATTTTTTTTTAATTTTCGAAAATTTCAAAAATATTTTTCAAAATATTTTCAAAATCTTTTTCTTATCTTTTTATCCAATTTTCGAAAAATTAGCTAACAATTAATGTGATTGGTTCAAAAATTTGAAGTTTGTTACTTTCTTGTTAAGAAAGGTTCAATCTTTAAATTCTAGAATCTTATCTTGTAATTTCTTGTTAGTTAAGTCAATTTTAAAATTAAATCTTTTTCAAAATATCTTTTTCAAAATATATCTTTTTATCTTTCATCTTATCTTTTTCAAGAATTTTATCTTTTTCAAAATTTGATTTCAAAATATCTTATCTTTTTCTTATCTTCTTATCTTTTTTCAAAATTTGATTTCAAATCTTTTTCAATCAACTAACTAACTTTTTGTTTGTTTCTTATCTTTTTCAAAACCACCTAACTACTTTTCCCTCTCTAATTTTCGAAAATTCTCCCTCTCTTTTTCAAAAATTCTTTTTGTTTTAAATTTTAATTTTAATTATATTTTATCTCTAATTTTCGAAAATCACTAACTCTTTTTCAAAAATTATTTTCGAATTTTCTCTTTTCTTCTTCTATTTAATTATTCAATTACTAACACTTCTCTTCACCTCTCTTCATCTAAGAATCCAAACTTCTTATATCCCTTGTATTTGGATTCTTCACCCCTTTCTTCTTCTACTAACATAAGGGAATCTCTATACTGTGACATAGAGGATTCCTTTTTCTTTTCTTGTTTTCTTCTCTTTCTTATGAGCAGGAACAAGGATAAAGGCACTCTTGTTGAAGCTGATCCAGAACCAGAAAGGACTCTGAAGAGAAAATTAAGAGAAGCTAAATTACAACAATCCAGAAATAACCTTTCAGAAATTTTCGAACAGGAGAAGGACATGGCAGCCGAAAATAATAATAATAATAATGCAAGGAGAATGCTTGGTGACTTCACAAAGCCAACGTCCAAGTTTGATGGAAGAAGCATCTCCATTCCTGCCATTGGAGCCAATAACTTTGAGCTTAAGCCTCAACTAGTTGCATTAATGCAACAAAACTGCAAGTTTTATGGACTTCCATCTGAAGATCCTTATCAGTTCTTAACTGAGTTCTTGCAGATCTGTGAGACTGTAAAGACGAATGGAGTTGATCCTGAAGTCTACAGACTCATGCTTTTCCCTTTTGCTGTAAGAGACAGAGCTAGAATATGGTTGGATTCACAACCTAAGGATAGCCTGGACTCCTGGGATAAGCTGGTCACTGCTTTCTTAGATAAGTTCTTCCCACCTCAAAAGCTGAGCAAGCTGAGAGTGGATGTTCAAACCTTCAAGCAAAAAGATGGTGAATCCCTCTATGAAGCTTGGGAAAGATACAAGCAGCTGACCAAAAGTTGTCCATCTGACATGTTTTCAGAATGGACCATGTTAGATATATTCTATTATGGTCTCTCTGAATTTTCGAAAATGTCATTGGACCATTCTGCAGGTGGATCTATTCACCTGAAGAAAACACCTGAAGAGGCTCAAGAACTCATTGACATGGTTGCAAACAACCAGTTCATGTACACCTCTGAGAGGAATTCCGTGAATAATGGGGTACCTCAGAAGAAAGGAGTTCTTGAAATTGATACTCTGAATGCCATATTGGCTCAGAACCAAATGTTGACTCAACAGGTCAACATAATCTCTCAAAATCTGAATGGATTGCAACATGCATCCAACAGTGCTAGAGAGGCAGCTCCTGAAGAAGCTTATGATCCTGAAAACCCTGCCATGGCAGAGGTTAATTACATGGGTGAACCATATGGACATACCTATAACCCATCATGGAGAAATCATCCAAATTTCTCCTGGAAGGATCAACAAAAGCCTCAACAAGGCTTTAACAATGGTGGACGCAATAGGCTGGGCAATAACAAGCCATATCCATCACCTTCTCAGCAACAGACAGAGAACTCTGAACAAAATACTTCTAATTTAGCCAATATAGTCTCTGATCTGTCAAAGGCCACTTTCAGTTTCATGAATGAAACAAGATCTTCCATTAGAAATTTGGAGGCACAAGTAGGCCAGCTGAGTAAGAAAGTTATTGAAACTCCTCCCAGTACTCTCCCAAGCAATACAGAAGAAAATCCAAAAGGAGAGTGCAAGGCCATTGATTTAATCAAAGTGGCCGAATGCATAGGGGAGGAGGAGGACGAAAATCCTAGTGAGGAAGACCTCCTGGGATGTCCTTCAAGCAAGAAGGAGTTTCCTATTAAGGATCCTGAGGAATCTGAGGCTCATACAGAGACCATAGAGATTCCACTAAACCTCCTTCTGCCATTCATGAGCTCTGAAGAATATTCATCCTCTGAAGAGGATGAAGATGTCACTGGAGAGCAAGTTGCTCAATATTTAGGAGCTATCATGAAGCTGAATGCCAAGCTGTTTGGTAATGAGACTTGGGAAAGTGAACCTCCCTTGCTCATTAGTGAATTAGAGACTTGGATTCAGGAAACTCTACCTCAAAAGAAACAAGATCCTGACAAGTTTTTAATACCTTGCACCATTGGCACCATGAGCTTTGAAAAAGCTCTGTGTGATCTTGGGTCAGGGATAAACCTTATGCCACTCTCTGTAATAGAGAAGCTAGGGATCATTGAGGTGCAACCTGCTTTGTTCTCACTGCAATTGGCAGACAAGTCAGTGAGACAAGCTCATGGAATGGTAGAGGACGTGCTAGTAAAGGTTGAAGGCCTTTACATCCCTACTGATTTCATAATCCTAGATACTAGGAAGGAAGATGATGAATGCATCATCCTAGGAAGACCTTTCCTAGCCACAGCAGGAGCTGTGATAGATGTCAATAGAGGTGAGCTAGTCCTTCAATTAAATGGAGAATATCTTGTGTTTCAAGCACATGGCCATCCCTCTGTGACAAAAGAGAGTAAGCATGAAGAGCTTCTCTCAGTTCAAGGTCAAGAAAAGCCCACACAGTCAGACTCTAAGTTTGGTGTTCAAATTCCATATCCAAACTCTAAGTTTGGTGTGGAAACAACACACTAAATTGACCTGATCATCTTGTGGCTCCATGAGAGCCACTGTCAAGCTATTGACATTAAATAAGCGCTTGTTGGGAGGCAACCCAATTTTATTTATCTAATTTTATTTTATTTTGTTTTGGTGTTATTTTTGTGTTGAATTAGGTACATGATCATGAGGAGTCACGAAAAAAATCAAAAAAATTAAAAACAGAGTCAAAAACAGAAGAAAAAATTTTCACCCTGGAGGACGCACGGGCTGGCGTTCAACGCCCAGAAGGTGCATCTGGCCGGCGTTTAACGCCAGAACGTGCACCATTCTGGCGCTGAACGCCCAAAACAAGCAACAACCTGGCGCTAAACGCCAGGATGGTGCACAGAGAGGACAAACTGGCGCTGAACGCCAGGAACAAGCATGAAACTGGCGTTCAACGCCAGAAACATGCATCACATGGGCGTTTAACGCCCAGAACATGCACCAATGGGCGTTTGAACGCCAGAATGGTGCATGAAGGCAATTTACACGCCTATATGGTGAAGGAATGGTATTTCTTTTCACCTCAGGATCTGTGGACCCCACAGGATCCCCACCTCAGGATCTGTGGACCCCACAGGATCCCCACCTACCCAATTCTCACCTTCCCTCTTAATCCTACTTTTGTGACTTGAATATCCATGTCACAATTCCCAAAACCCTTCACCAATCATCTCAATTCCTCTTCCCCATTACCCCATGCACCATTCACATCAACCTCCTCTTCCCCATAAACCCCACCTACCTCCATTACATTCAAATTCAATTTCCCACCCTTTCCCACCCAAAATGGCCGAAACATAACCCTCCCCCCTCCCTATAAATACCTCTCCTTTCTTCTTCATTTTCACACAACACTACCCATTCTTCTCTCATATAGCCGAACCCCCCTCTCTCCTTCTCTACCAAATTCTCTTCTTCTTCTTCTTCTACTCTTCTTTTCTTTTTGCTCGAGGACGAGCAAATTTTAAGTTTGGTGTGGTAAAAAGCCTAGCTTTTTATTTTTCATTCACCATCAATGGCACCCAAGACCGGAGTTTCCTCAAGAAAAGGAAAAGGGAAGGCAAAAGCTTCCACTTCCGAATCATGGGAAAAGGAGAGATTCATCTCCAAGAGCCACCAAGACCACTTCTATGATGTTGTGGCAAAGAAGAGGGTGATCCCTGAGGTCCCCTTCAAGCTCAAAAAGAATGAGTATCCGGAAATCCGACATGAGATCCAAAGAAGAGGGTGGGAAGTCATAACCAACCCCATGCAACAAGTCGGATTACTGATGGTTCAAGAGTTCTATGCTAATGCATGGATCACTAGGAACCATGATCAAAGTATGAACCCGAATCCAAAGAACTATATCACAATGGTTCGGGGGAAATACTTAGATTTCAGTCCGGAAAATGTGAGGTTGGCGTTTCATCTACCCATGATGCAAGGTGATGAACGCCCCTACACAAGGAGGGTCAACTTCAATCAAAGGTTGGACCAAGTCCTAATGGACATTTGTGTGGAAGGCGCCCAATGGAGAGTAGACTCCAAAGGCAAACCAGTCCAACTAAGAAGACTGGACCTCAAGCCTGTAGCTAGAGGATGGCTGGAGTTCATCCAAAGATCCATCATCCCTACAAGCAACCGATCTGAAGTTACTGTGGATCGGGCAATCATGATTCATAGCATCATGATTGGAGAGGAAGTAGAGGTTCATGAAGTCATAGCCAATGAACTCTACAAAATAGCTGACAAGCCTTCATACATGGCACGGCTAGCCTTCCCCCACCTCATATGCCATCTATGTTATTCAGCTGGAGTTATCATAGATGGAGATGTCTCCATTGAAGAAGACAAGCCCATCACCAAGAAAAGGATGGAGCAAACAAGGGAAGTTCCTCACGGCCCCCAAGGAGAACATGAGGAAGTTCATCAACAAATGCCTCATGGAATGCACTTTCCTCTCAACAACTATTGGGAGCAACTCAGTACCTCCTTAGAAGACTTGAGCCAAAACATGGAACAACTAAGGGTGGAACACCATGAACACGCCCTCACTCTTCAAGAAATAAGAGAAGATCAAAGAGCCATGAGGGAAGAGCAACAAAGGCAAGGAAGGGACATAGAAGAGTTGAAGAACATCATTGGTCCTTCAAGAAGAAGACGCCACTAAGAGGTGGATTCATTCCTTGTTCTTTATTTTCTTTCTGTTTTCGGTTTTTAAGTGTTATGTTTATCTATGTTTTTGTGTTTCTACTTCATGATCATTAGTGTGTAAACCATGCCTTAAAGCTATGAATAAAATCCATTAGTCTTTCACCTCTCTTAAAAGAAAAATGTTTTAATTCAAAAGAACAAGAAGTACATAATTTTCGAAATTATTAGTGAATTTGATTTAATTATATTGATGTGGTGGCAATAATTTTTGTTTTCTGAATGAATGAATGAACAGTGCATATTTTTGATCTTGTTGTCTATGAGTGTTAAAATTGTTGGCTCTTGAAAGAATGATGAACAAAGAGAAATGTTATTGATGATCTGAAAAACATCATGAAATTGATTCTTGAAGCAAGAAAAAGCAGTGAAAAAAAAAGTGGCGAAAAAAAAAAATAGAAAGAAAAAGCAAGCAGAAAAAGCCAATAGCCCTTAAAACCAAAAGGCAAGGGTAGCAAGGATCCAAGGCTTTGAGCATCAATGGATAGGAGGGCCCAAGGAAATAAAATCCAGGCCTAAGCGGCTAAATCAAGCTGTCCCTAACCATGTGCTTGTGTCATGAAGGTCCAAGTGAAAAGCTTGAGACTGAGTGGTTAAAGTCGTGATCCAAAGCAAAAGAGTGTGCTTAAGAGCTCTGGACACCACTAACTGGGGACTTTAGCAAAGCTGAGTCACAATCTGAAAAGGTTCACCCAGTTATGTGTCTGTGGCATTTGTGTATCCGGTGGTAATACTGGAAGACAAAGTGCTTAGGGCCACGGCCAAGACTCATAAGTAGCTGTGTTCAAGAATCAACATGCCTAACTAGGAAAGTCAATAACACTATCTGAAATTCTAAGTTCCTAGAGAAGCCAATCACTCTAAACTTCAAAGGAAAAAGTGAGATGCCAAAACTGTTCAGAAGCAAAAAGCTACAAGTCCCGCTCATCTAATTAAATTAATATTCATTGATATTTTGGACTTTATAGTATATTCTCTTCTTTTTATCCTATTTGATTTTCAGTTGCTTGGGGACAAGCAACAATTTAAGTTTGGTGTTGTGATGAGCGGATAATTTATACGCTTTTTGGCATTGTTTTCATATAGTTTTTAGTAAGTTTAAGCTACTTTTAGGGATGTTTTCATTAGTTTTTATGTTAAATTCACATTTCTGGACTTTACTATGAGTTTGTGTGTTTTTCTGTGATTTCAGGTAAATTCTGACTGAAATTGAGGGATTTGAGCAAAACTCTGAAGAAGGCTGACAAAAGGACTGCTGATGCTGTTGGAATCTGACCTCCCTGCACTCGAAATGGATTTTCTGGCGCTACAGAACTCCAATTGGCGCGCTCTCAACGGCGTTGGAAAGTAGACATCTAGGGCTTTCCAGCAATATATAATAGTCCATACTTTATTCGAAGAATGACGGCGTAACTTGGCGTTGAACGCCAAGTTCATGCTCTGGAGTTAAACGCCAGAAAAACGTCAAGATCCGGAGTTGAACGCCCAAAACACGTCATAACTCAGAGTTCAACGCCAAGATATGCCTTAGCACGTGAATTCATCAAGCTCAGCCCAAGCACACGCCAAGTGGGCCCCGGAAGTGGATTTATGCATCAATTACTTACTCATGTAAACCCTAGTAGCTAGTCTAGTATATATAGGACATTTATCTATTGTATTAGACATCTTTGGTCTCAGTTTTGTTTTATTCTTCATCTTAGGGGATCATTGATCACGTTAGAGAGGGGCTGGCCATTCGGCCATGCCTGAACTCTTTGCTTATGTATTTTCAACGGTGGAGTTTCTGCACACCATAGATTAAGGGTGTGGAGCTCTGCTGTACCTCAAGTATTAATGAAATTCTATCTTCTTTTATTCAATTCTCTTTTATTCTTATTCCAAGATATTCATTCGTACCCAAGAACATGATGAATGTGATGAGTCAGATTACCCTCATTATCATTCTCACTTATGAATGTGCGTGATTGACAACCATGTCCGTTCTACATGCAACAGAGCTTGAATGCGTATCTCTTAGATTCCCCAACAGAATCTTCGTGGTATAAGTTAGATAGTTGGCGGCATTCATCTGGATCCGGAAAGTCCAACCTTGTCTGTGGTGTTCCGAGTAGGATCCTGGGAGTCCGGAAAGTCCAACCTTGTCTGTGGTGTTCCGAGTAGGATTCCGATCATGAATGACCGTGATGTGCTTCAAACTTTAACCTGCTGGGCGTTGGTGACAGACGCAAAAGAGGGATTCTATTCCAGTAGGAGCGGGAACCAACCGGTGATTAGCCGTACTGTGACAGAGTGCGTTAGCATAGTTTTCACTGCGAGGATGGGATGTAGCTATCAGCCATGGGTGATGCCTCCAGACTGGTTAGCTGTGCGAGTGACAGCCGCACAGGTTATTTCCCCGTGAGGAATGAAAGTAGCCACAGTTGATGGTGAACCCCTATACAAAGCTTGCCATGGAAAGGAGTAAGAAGGACTGAGTAGAAGGAGTAGGAGAGCAGGCGTCCAAGAGCTCTACAACATCTCCATCCGCTTATCTGAAATTCCCACCAATGAATCTGCATAAGTATCTTTAGCCCTTTCATTATTTATATTTTCGAAAACCCATGAACTATTTTAATCTGCCTAACTGAGATTTGCATGGTGACCATAGC
Source organism: Arachis hypogaea (assembly GCF_003086295.3). Classification (NCBI taxonomy): domain Eukaryota; kingdom Viridiplantae; phylum Streptophyta; class Magnoliopsida; order Fabales; family Fabaceae; genus Arachis; species Arachis hypogaea. The sequence continues at coordinate 100,909,532 of NC_092045.1, read as the reverse complement.
TTGCTTCATACCAACAATCTCTGTGGATTCGACCCTTACTCACGTAAGGTTATTACTTGGACGACCTAGTACACTTGCTGGTTAGTTGAACGAGATTGTGAAGACAATAAACAATGCCTTCAGAGTATACATCCTTTATAAATACATAACAAGTGATTACAATTTCGTCCACCAGTAAGCCATCATGACCTATCTTCTATAGAAAATACTCTTTGGTTGGCATTTAATATCCAAATTGCATTCCATAGCTTTGAAGCTCTGAATCTGTGATCTAATTGCTGCTCATGGACATGGTAAAAATAGAAAGCTAAATCATACCCTGTAGACACTGAGTAAATGTCGTTCTTTTCCTTACTCCAAATTAACTTATCTAACACATGTCCTTTGGGAGTACGATAGATAATTTGAGCTTCTGATTGGTTAAAATTGTTGTTGATACATTGCCGATTTCAGTTTACATCCTCTGTCAATAACTGTTTCACCCAAATTAGAATTGGGTCTAGGTTATTGTCTTGAGAGACTCTAAATGGTGGTATGTCACTGAACCAGGGCTCCTCCCTAATTTGAATAAGCATTTCAGATCCAATCTTCCATTTAAGACTTTTTTTTCAGAATCTTTCTTCCCTCTATGAGACTTCTCCAAGCCCAAGAAGGGTTAGAACCAATTTCTGCCTTCTTAAAAGAGGAGAATTTGAAATATCTACACTTGTATATCTGAAACATTAGTGAATGTTCTCTGGTGATCAAGCGCCACCCTTGCTAGCAAGTATGTCAAGATTAAATGCTTTCAGATCTTTGAAACACATTCCACCCAATCTTTTTAGCATACACATCACATCTGAACCTATTCAGTGCATTCTTCTTTTATTGTTTTGCTGTCCCCACCAAAACCGCATTATAAGTTGATGAAGCTCATCAATCTATGTATCCGAGAACTTGAAACAACCAAAAGTGTACATCTAAACCGTTGTACCAACTACCTTAATAAGAATTTCTTGCCCGCTTGCCGACAATAGGGAACGTTTATAATGTTGTAACTTTTTAGAAACTTTTTTCTTAATATAGTCAAAGGTTTATTTTTTTGATATGTTAATGACTAACAGAGGAATACCCAATGTCTCTGCTAGTTGGTCTCGAATTAATAAAGGAGTGTTTTTGCTGAAAAAAACTGAGGACTTGTTTAGATTCACTTGTTGGCTGCTGACAGCTTCGTAATCTAATAATGGCCTGAGTAGGTTGTCACAACTAAGAGGATTAACCTTACTGAATAAAATTGAATCATCAACAAAGAGTAAATGGCTTATTGAAAGGCATCTAACATTCGGCTTCAGACCATGAAACATGTTACTCTGTTCTTTCTTGTGGAGCAGATGGAAAAATCCTTCTGTACAAATGAGGAATAGGTAGGGTGAAAGAGGATCTCCTTGTCGGAGTCCTCTGTCGGGTCTAAAGAAATCCATTAGTTGGCCTTCCACAATAACAGAATACGAAACTGTTGTTACACACTCCTAAATCCACCTTATCGATCTTCTTCCAAAGCCCAATCTCTCCAACATAAACCACAAGTAACTCCATTCCACTCGATCGTAAGCCTTACTCATATCAAGCTTCATTGCCATTTCAGAATCCCCAATTTTTTATTCTTTAGGAAGTGCATGCATTCATGGGTAACCAGCACATTGTCACTTATAAGTCTTCCCCTTATAACAGCACTTTGATTCTCACTTATAATTCTTGTCGTAAGAGACTGCATTCTATGCACAAGAATTTTTGAGATTATTTTGTAGAATGTGGTGCTTAAAGATATCGGTCTAATTTGTTGCATAGAGGAAGCATTGTTCACTTTTGAAATTAAGCAAATTTGGGTATGGTTGAAGCCTTTTAGAAGTCTTCCTCCTAAAAAGAAACTTTTAACTGCAGATTTCACATCCTAACCAATAATACCCCAGAAATGTTGAAAGAATTTAGCCGAGAACCCATCATCCCTTGGGGATGCTTTGACAGAGATAAAGAAAACTGCCCTCTTAATTTCTGGGTCAGTTAATGGCCTATGGAGATTTCTATTCATACTAGCAGTGACTTTAGGCATCAAATCTTCCAAAAGTATGCAGGATTAATCGGATTACCTGAGGTAAAAAAGTTTTGGTAAAACTATTGTGTCTGCTCACCAATCTCTTGATCTTTATAAAGCCATCCTCCATGTCCATCTTTTAATCTTCAGATTTTATTATGTCGGTTTCTTATGTAAGAGTGATGAGCCTTCCTTTCCCATTTTCTGGCAAGAACATCCTGTAATAACTAAATATTCCAAAGATAGTCTAGATGAGGTTGAAAAAGCCTTCGTGGACGTGTTGCAAGAGTTCTGGGGTCGAGCTCCTCACTTGGACACAAAGAGGTTTTTAGGAGACCCCAGTCAACTCCGGTCCGAGTTAGGTAGCAAACCCGACCTCTAACCTTTATAACTTTTTAGTCTATACTTTATTGTTTTTAATCGCGTTTTCTTCTTTTGTAGAGACTATGGCTTTGAAGACTTCATCTATGAGGTATCTACGGCAAACGAAGAAGACGGTAGTAGCTCAGAGCCTTCAAAGTCAGGAGACCGAGGGTGCCTCCTCCCGACCTTCTCCCAAGAAGACGGGTTCTGGTGTGAATACTCTGAGGAAGGTTATTCCCACTCCAGTCGTTCGCCTGGTTACTCCCGACCCAACTTTGGAGAGTTCGGGTACTCCGTCACCTCAAGGGCCTCCCCCTAAGAAACAGAAGACTTCTGGGGAGCCAGGTATTAATGACAAAGATTTTGATAGATTTGCTTGGAGTGAAAGGAATATCCTGCCCAATAGTAAGATAGCTATGAACGATGTGACTATCCAGAATCACCTTCACCATATGACTCATAACTGTATCCGTATGGCGGGGGTGAATACTGCTCTGGCTAAGGCTCTAAAAAAGACCCTTGTTCACGCTACTCAGGCGTTCTTTGATTCTGCCTGAGCTGAGGCAGAGAGAGTGAATGGTTTGAAGTCAAAGTTGGAGGAGGAGAATGCCAGGTTAAAGTTGGAGTTGGAGAAGGCCCGTTCTCAGGCGGTGAAAGCTGAGGCCGCAACATTGTTGGCGGAGGAAATGAAGAAGAAGGCTGAAGAAAGTTATTCTCGGACCTACGTAGAGTTGGTTGATACTCGGGAGGAGTTGAAGACTGCCGTGAGGAGCATGCGGACCTTCAGGAGCATGTGGTCGGCGGGATGAATGGGGTGTTTGAAAATTTGAAAGCTCAAGTTCAAGTCCTCATCCCTGACCTAGATCTTTCCCTATTTAGCACGGATAATGTGGTTGTTGACGAGAAGATCGTACCTGCTCCTGAAGATGAAGCCGAGGAACCTGTGTTTGATCTAAAGGCTCAAGCTGGCCAAGTCTCCCCTGCTCCCGAGGTTCAGGTCGAGGTTTCTCCCGAGGTCGTTAATGTGGAGGTCTCTTCTTCTCCTTCCGTCAGTCGTGCCTGTTTCTATGCACCCCCTGAGTCCTCTTGTTCCAAGGAAAGATGATGCCATGGGCGAAGAGCTTAACCCCCTTTTGGTGGGAAGTCTTAGGTTCCTTTTCGTTTTTAGATGTATGGAATGACCCGATCTGTGGGTTTTATGACATTTGATTTTTTGTAATAGTTGGTAATTTTCCTGAACACTTTTACCTTTTATTTTAGTTGTTTCCACAATTTTTTCATGAAGTAATATTTAAAGTTGTTCTTTTTATATCACATAGAACCCTTCTATTTTCTGAAACGAAGTTATGTTCTTGTAGTTAAATATAGTTTGTTTTGACTTTTAAGCCTTAGCAACTTTTGTTAAGTTACGAGTTTCCTTTCATAGTTCTGACTTTGAGTAGTCAGCGTTTATTAAGTTGCTTTTACAGCTTGTTTTTTATCCGTCCTTCTTGAGGTTGCTTTGTACGAGTTGTTTACATAACGTTTTACATTAACTTGTACCGCGTCGCTTCATCTTGCCGATCATTTGAGGTCGGACAATGATTTTCGCAGTTTGTCGAACTTAAATTAATGCATTCCAAATAGGAAACTTTTTGAAGAAAGAAATAGGAATTTTTTATTAATAATTAGGAAATTCCTTTACAAATTTGTGTACTAGGGGCTTGGGTACCCCTAGTCCTCATGCTAGTGCCTCGTTAAAAAACCCTTATAGTTGGAAAAAAGAGTACACCGATACATGAGGTTTGCTACTTAGCTGTAGTACTTCTTTAGGTTACAAGCGTGCCAAGACCTCGGGAGCTCCTGCCCTTGGAGGTCGAACACTTTGTAGTAACATTTGCCTAGGACCTCAACTATTTTGTAAGGTCCCTTCCAATTAGCAGCCAGCTTTCCTTCTCCCAATTTTTGTACTCCGATGTCGTTTTGGATCCAGATGAGGTCGTTGGTGGCGAAGCTCTTTTTGATCACCTTTTGGTTGTATCTTAGAGCCATCCTTTGCTTTAGAGCTTCCTCCTTAATCTGAGCTCTTTCTCGGACTTTAGAGAGAAGGTCGAGCTCTTCTTTCTATACCTGGAAGTTGGCTCTTTCGTTGTAGAATATAATCCTAGGTGATTCTTCAGCTATCTCTATGGGATTATTGCTTCCATTCCGTAAGCAAGGCAGAAAGGTGACTCCCCCGTTGTTGAGTGCGGGGTGGTCCGATATGCCCACAAGACTTAAAGGAGCTCGTCAGTCCAAGCTCCTTTCGCATCTTGTAGTCGGTGCTTTAACCCAGCCAGTATGACTTTGTTGGTGAGTTCATTCTGTTCGTTGGCGGCTTCAGCTTGTCCGTTGGCCTGGGGATGCTCTACCGATGTGAATTGGTATTTTGTTTTTAGGTCGGCCACTATGTTCCTAAAGGTTGAGTCAGTGAATTGAGTCCCATTGTCCATGGTGATCGAGTGTGGAACTCCAAACCTTGTGACAATGTTCTTATATAAGAATTTATGACTTCTTTGGGTGGTGATAGTTGGTAAGAATTCTGACTTGATCCATTTGGTGAAGTAGTCAATCCCTACTATAAGGTATTTGACTTGTCCTGGAGCTTACAGAAATGGTCCGAGCAGATCGAGGTCCCATTTTGTGAATGGCCATGGTGAGGTGACGCTGATAAACTCTTCAATTAGTGCCACATGGAAGTTGGCATGTTTCTGACAAAGTGGGCACTTTTTTAACAAACTCGGCCTCCTCCCTTTGTAAGGTCAGCCAGAAGAAGCTAGCTCGAATCACCTTTTTGGCTAGTGACTGAGCTCCTAAGTGATTTTTGCATATGCCACTATGCACATCCTCTAAGACTTTCTTTGTGTTGAAGGTCGGGGGGGGGGCATTTTATTAGGGGTGTTCAGATCCCTCTTTGCCGTCTGGCTTCTTTTTTATCATTGAGGAGGACATTAAATTTGAGGTAGTTGACTATAGGGGTCATTCATCCTAAATTTTGATTAGATATGGTTAATACCTCTGGATTGTTTTCCTCTTTTGATATTGATGGTATTTGTAGAGTCTCCTGAATAAGACTTCTATTATTGTCCCCTGGCTTGGTGATGGCTAGTTTGGAGAGGGCGTCAGCTCGGGCATTGGATTCCTGGGCTATATGTCGGACCTCTCCTTTTAGAAAGTGTGCCAGTTGTCTTCGGGCTTCATCCAAGTACTTCTTCATAGTGGGGTCTTTGGCTTGTTAGGTAATGTTAATTTACGAAGTTTTTACTTGCAAATCACTAAACACTATCAATTTCTCAGCCCCCCATTTTTTTAGCCAACTTCAAGCCAGCAAGTAAGGCCTCATATTCTACTTAGTTGTTGGAAGCAGGAAACTCGAACCTTAGGAAGAGTTCTATCTGAGTTCCTTGGTCGCTTTCTAAAATGACACATGCCCCGCTTCCGGCTTTGTTTGATGATCCATTTACATATAAACTCCATGTAGCTGGATCTCCTGGGCTTTCGGTGCACTCGGTGACGAAATTAGTCAGGTATTCTGTAACATCCCGTTACCCTAAACCTTACCTTTAGCCGTAAAGTAAAGGATAACAAAGTGCCACGATAGTTCTAAAGCTTATAATATATAATATATATCCAAGAATTTATATAACTAGAAGCCCGATGAAGGAATAAAAGCTCAAAATCGCATAAAACGAAATTATGAAACGTGAAGCGTTCACACACGGTAACTAAACGCGTGGGTACAAACAGAACAAGACATAATACATATAAAACCTTGTAGATAGCTCCAGGATACACAAGGTAATAATAAAATTAACAATATATATATATATATATATATATATATATATATATATATATATATATATATATGTAAGTATGATGTGCCTAAAAGAGGACTAGTCATAGCCTGCAGAGTTTAGGCCGGCTAGCCAAACTGAAATACAAAAGAGTTTTAGAAGTGTAAAACAGCTTATACAACTTATCTCTCAAATCAAGCCTCTAAGGCTATAAGTCTAAAATAAAAAGTGAGAGAAAGTACTACAACAAAATAATCAAAATACAAAAGATAGAGAGCATAAGATCTTCTGCTCCGTCACCATCTTGCAACTCACCGAGGTAGGTTACGACTTGCATCTGAAAAACAACAACAACATATAGTATGAGAACCAGAGGTTCTTAGTATGGTAACAGTACCCAATATATAAGATGTAAGGTTCTGGGACGCCGAAGGCAATCCTAGAACTTCACGCCAAACAGATATTCAAGCTTAATGAGATAAATAACTTAAACCATAAACAAGTAAACCGGGTTATCTAAACTTAGGGGATTTCTAACTAATACTAAACCACACCATTGTATCCCACAGTCTTCGCCAACTTAACCTCTGTGCAATCCCATCACCACCGCCTTTTGATCCTCCACAACACCAGACAAACACAAGTATATGCAAACAAGTAATACATAGGTAATATTCATGTATAGCAAGTAATTCAAGAAGCAAGTAGGCATATTATTGAAGGTTGTGGCAGGCTTAGGGAAGGGGGGGTTGAATCTATGCCTTCCTTTTAAGTTGATGTTTTGACCCCTTTTTTAAGCAAAGTTACAAATCTGATTCTGTTTGAACTCAGCAGCGGAAATTTATGAGACAATTTATTTTTGTCTCATGAATATCAGAAAACAGAACATGACAGAGGAGAAAAAGCTAACACCAGCATATATCCTGGGTCGGTTGCTTTGTGCTATGCAACCTACATCCAGTCTCCTCCACAACTATGGAAGAATTTCACTATAGTTAACAGTATTACATACACCAATTTCACACTCAAGTTCTAACCTAACTTGACATTTGGCTATGCTAACACTCAACTATTCACTCTTAGTGCTATCCCAACTAAGAAAGGGATACCAAACAGGTACAAGATACAAGACACTTAATCAACCTATAGAAATCTGAAAATAACTCTAGGCTTTTCTCTAAGGTGTATCTCTCAGCCTTTTTCAACTCTTGGCTTTTTCTCAAGCTTTCTCACAATGCCTTTTCTCTCAAGAAATTACAGAAAGATAAACTTAGAAAAATACATCACAATCAGTAAAACATGAAGGAGATTGACTTCATCAACAGCCTCTGTGCTATACGAAAAACCAGATTAGCAAGCCTCTGATTCAGTTCTTCATACTGGCGGAATGCACCTTTGATTAGGTTACACTGTCCAGTTAGTTGAACTTCTTCAAAGAGCTTTCTCAGAACAAACACCTCAAGTTCACTGGTTATCTCTCCTTATTTTCTGAATGAACAACAAGCTTCTTTTTATCTCCTTGCATGTTCCTTGGTTCTTCTTCCAAGGTCAACATCTTGAGTCTTGAGCTTCACCAACCCACAAGCTCACTTTTTCTTCTCAATCATCAAAGTAGAACCTTTCCTTCTGATTTTTCCTACTTGACCGAAAGCCATGAAGGAGAAACCGAAATTGTTTCCCAATGGTCAACCAAATCTGAACCATAGAGATGCAACTTAGTCCCCAAGAATCTCTTGTGACCATGGATTTGTAGCAGTGAAGAACAGAGATCAACTTTTTCTTTGAATACCATTTTCGGATAGAACAGAGAGTAGGGAAGAAAGGATGAAGATATGATGCATGCAAGATGAGATGGATTACTTTTCTTATGCTTGATTTGGATTAGATTTTCTGCTTTAGCTTCTGTGATTCAAGCTTAGATTTTCTCTTTCTTGCTTCTTTGGTTACTGGGTTATGGAAGAAGCTTTTCTTCTCTTTCTCTTTCTTACTTTACTGAAGTCTTGATGTGACTTGATTAGAGAGGTGAGGAACGTTGCTTTGGTTGGAGCAAGATGGTGGGAAATTGAAAACAATTTCAAGCTTGGATCAGGTTCTTCTCTGTTTGGCCCGTGGTGCCTTGCTATGCTTCTTTGATGAATTTGTTTGATATGAATGACTTGGGCTTGTCTTTATTCACACTTTCCATTCAGCCCATTAGCTTTGTTTTGTTATTTATTCAACTTGGGCTGCCAAAAATGAATTATGGCCTGCAACATAACATAAATAATTAGCAATGTGTACTTATTAATTTAACAACTCTAATTATTTATTTTGCCAAAAATAATGTTTGTCATCATTAATTAATTTAGTTAATTTCTTAACTCAACAATCTCCCCCTTGTTGACAAACATGATCTAAGCAATAAGCAAAAGAGACGAGTTTGAGTAAGGTTTAGAAACTCCCTTTGATTTTTGTCATTTGCTTTTGTGTTGCTCCCCCTTTTCCTTTTCAAAAATTGCTCCCCCTGGATTTATGCTCTTCTCTTCTTTCCTATTTACATATGCTTTTATGGAACTAAACAGATGCTATGTACCAACCAAAAGTATAGCAAACGGTGACAGTTTAAATGGCCAAAAAAAAGTTTTTAATACATCAGGGTCAGAGTCAGATAGCAACATATCATAAAGCAAGTTTCCAACCTCATTCACAACAGTTCACAATATCAAACAAAGTTCACAAAAAACAGTAATCAGGTGTAATCAAATGCAACTTTAGTCAGAATAGCATATCAGCTATTGCTATTGCTCCTATTACTCCCCCTTTTGTCATCAAGGGCGGATAAATAAAAGACCAACAAAAGAAAGTGTTGTACCCTGCAGAAAAGAGTTAGAGCTCATAACAAAGTACTAAATAAACTGTCAAAAGTGCAGCAAAATTAAAAGTTATTACAGTCATCCAAAATGAAACAGTGCAAAAGTAACGAAAGGAACAGAAAACATGAGACAAAAAGAGAGCAGCAGCAGCAGTTTTCATGAGACAAATCTTAGGCATCAGAACCATCCCCCTCCGAAGCAGCTTCCTCTTCAACATCGGTGGCAATGTCTTCATCATTATTAATGTTATCAATGAAGGTCATGAGCACAGCCACTCTATCTCTTGATTTCTTCAGGAAGTTCTCATGCTTGCTAGCTAGCTTCCTTTGTTCCTTGCTCATGGCAATTAAGTGATTTGATTGTGAAACAAACTCTTGAGAAACAACCTTGACTACATTTAGCAGAGCAGATTTCATCCCAGTGGAAATAGAAGTACCTTCAGTGGAGGGAGGAGGAGAGTCATCTGGGATGTATTCTTCATCATCATCATCATCTAGAACCACTCTCTCAGATCGAGTTGGTCCTTTTTGCTGTTTCACTGAACCACCCCCTTTTAGGTATGAATGTTTATTTTCATAAGCCTCATTTGACAAGTCAACACCAAAAGTCTCAAATATGCAAGTCAAAAACATGCCATCAGGTAGTGCTTTATCCTTCACACTTCTAACAGAATCAAACATGTATCTAGCCATCAAATAGGCAAAAGAGATTTCTGTTTTAGTGATTAGGGCATACAAAACAAGTGTGTCCGAGTAAGAAACCCTTTGATATGAACCACTTTGAGGAATTAAAATGTGGTTGATAATACGATGCAACTGAGCACGTTCATATCCTAGGGCTTTGTGAGTGGGTGTGATGCCATCAATTAAAGAAACATGTTCACAAATGTGAGCAAGAGCATCATGGTACGAGATACGAACACCTTCATCCCACTTCACAGATGTATAAGCACACGGCCCTACATCAGTGTACTTCAAGGATTCACTGATTGTCTCATTATTCAAGATAATGTCTCTGCCCTTAACATAAGAATGCACAGTTCCTTCATGGTAAGTCATGTTTGCATAAAATTCTTTGACTAACTTAGGGTAAACTAGTTTTTTGATTTTGAAAAGGTGATTCCAGTCTAAAAATTCCAGATTTTCAATGATGAGCGGATAATTTATACGCTTTTTGGCATTGTTTTTAGGTAGTTTTTAGTAAGTTTGGGCTACTTTTAGGGATGTTTTCATTAGTTTTTTTGTTAAATTCACATTTCTGGTCTTTACTATGAGTTTGTGTGTTTTTCTGTGATTTCAGGTAAATTCTGGCTGAAATTGAGGGACTTGAGCAAAACTCTGAAAAAGGCTGACAAAAGGACTGCTGATGCTGTTGGAATCTGACCTCCCTGCACTCGAAATGGATTTTCTGGAGCTACAGAACTTCAATTGGCGCGCTCTCAATGGCGTTGGAAAGTAGACATCCAGAGCTTTCCAGCAATATATAATAGTCCATACTTTATTCGGAGATTGATGACGTAACTTGGCGTTGAACGCCAAGTTCATGCTGCTGTCTGGAGTTAAACGCCAAAAAAACGTCATGATCCGGAGTTGAACGCCCAAAACACGTCATAACTCGGAGTTCAACTCCAAGAAAAGCCTCAGCTCGTGGATAGATCAAGCTCAGCCCAAACATACACCAAGTGGGCCCCGGAAGTGAATTTATGCATCAAATGCTTACTCATGTAAACCCTAGGAGCTAGTTTATTATAAATAGAACATTTAACTATTGTATTAGATGTCTTTTGACCACGTTTCATCTTTGGTCTCAGTTTTGTATTATTCTTCATCTTAGGAGGCCATTGAGCACGTTTTAGGGGGCTGGCCATCCGGCCATGCCTGAACCTTTTACCTATGTATTTTCAACGGTGGAGTTTCTGCACACCATAGATTAAGGGTGTGGAGCTCTACTGTACCTCAAGTATTAATGCAATTCTATTTTCTTTTATTCAATTCTCTCTTATTCTTATTCCAAGATATTCATTCGTACCCAAGAACATGATGAATGTGATGATTAAGTGACGCTCATTATCATTCTCACTTATGAACGCACGTGATTGACAACCACTTCCGTTCTACATGCAACAGAGCTTGAATGTTTATCTCTTAGATTCCCCAACAGAATCTTCGTGGTATAAGCTAGATAGATGGCGGCATTTATGAGGATCCGGAAAGTCTCACCTTGTCTGTGGTATTCCGAGTAGGATCCTGGGAATTCGGAAAGTCTAACCTTGTCTGTGGTATTCCGAGTAGGATTCCGGTAATGAATGACTGTGACGTGCTTCAGACTCGCGAGTGCTGGGTGTTAGTGACAGACGCAAAAGAATCAAGGGATTCTATTCCAGTAGGAGCAGGAACCAACTAGGGATTAGCCGTGCTGTGACAGAGCGCGTGAGCGTAGTTTTCACTGCGAGGATGGGATGTAGCCTTCGGCCAGGTGAAGCCTCCAGACGATTAGCCATGCGAGTGACAGCCGCAGAGGATCATTTTCCCGAGAGGATTCAAAGTAGCCATCGTCGAACGGTGAACCCCTATACACAGCTTGCCATGGAAAGGAGTAAGAAGGATTGAGTTGAAGCAGTGGGAAAGCAGACGTTCTTGAGCCATACAGTATCTCCATTCGCTTATTTGAAATTCCCACCAATGAATCTGCATAAGTACTCTATCCCTTTTATTATTTCTATTTTCTTATTTCTATTTTCGAAAACCCATAAATCAATTTAATCTGCCTAACTGAGATTTACAAGGTGACCATAGCTTGCTTCATACCAACAATCTCTGTGGGATCGACCCTTACTCGCGTAAGGTTTATTACTTGGACGACCCAGTACACTTGCTGGTTAGTTGAACGGAGTTGTGTCCACCCGTGCCAATTTCAAATTCCATAAAAGTACAACTTAAAGAATAGTGATCACAATTTCGTCCACCAAGTTTTTGGCGCCGTTGCCGGGGATTGTTCGAGTATGGACAACTGACGGTTCATCTTGTTGCTCAGATTAGGTAATTTTCTTTTCAAAAACTTTTTCAAAAACTTTTTGAAAAATTTTTCTTTTCTTTTTCGTTTTTCCAAAAATGTTTTTCGAAAAAATTAAAATAAAAATACAAAAAAATTAGAAAATCATAAAAATAAAAAAATATTTTGTGTTTCTTGTTTGAGTCTTGTGTTAATTTTTAAGTTTGGTGTCAATTGCATGCTTTTAAAATTTTTCTTGCATTTTTTTTCGAAAATCTCATGCATTCATAGTGTTCTTCATGATCTTCAAGTTGTTCTTGACAAGTCTTCTTGTTTGATCTTGATGATTTCTTGTTTTGTGTTGTTTGTTGTTTTTCATGTGCACTTTTGCATTCATATTTTCCATGCATTAAAGATTTCTAAGTTTGGTGTCTTGCATGTTTTCTTTGCATAAAAAATTTTTCAAAATTATGTTCTTTATGTTCATCATGATCTTCAAAGTGTTCTTGGTGTTCATCTTGACATTCATAGCATTCTTGCATGCATTCATTGTTTTGATCTAAAAATTTCATGCATTGAGTATTTTTGTTGTTTTTCTCTCTCATAATTAAAAATTCAAAAAAAAAATATATCTTTTCCTTATTTCCCTCCAAATTTTCGAAATTTTGGGTTGACTTGGTCAAAAATTTTTTAAAATTAGTTGTTTCTCACAAGTCAAGTCAAAATTTCAATTTTAAAAATCTTATCTTTTCAAAATCTTTTCCAAAAATCATATCTTTTCCATTTTTTATTTTTATTTTCGAAAATTTTAAAAATTATTTTTCAAAATCTTTTTCTTATCTTTTATACCATATTTTCGAAAATTAGCTAACAATTAATGTGATTGGTTCAAAAATTTGAAGTTTGTTACTTTCTTGTTAAGAAAGGTTCAATCTTTAAAATTCTAGAATCTTATCTTGTAGTTTCTTGTTAGTTAAGTCATTTTTAAAATTAAATCTTTTTCAAAATATCTTTTTCACATATTTCTTTTTTATCTTTTATCTTATCTTTTTCAAAAATTTTATCTTTTTCAAAATTTGATTTCAAAATATCTTATCTAACTTCTTATCTTCTTATCTTTTTCAAATTTGATTTCAAATCTTTTTCAATCAACTAACTAACTTTTTGTTTGTTTCTTATCTTTTTCAAAACCACCTAACTACTTTTTCCTCTCTAGTTTTCGAAAATATCTCATCCCTTTTTCAAAAAAAAAATTCTTTTTGTTTTAAATTTTAATTTTAAACTTATCTTATCTTTAATTTTCGAAAATTACTAACCCCTTTTTCAAAATTATTTTCGAAATTTCCCCTCTCTTTTCTCCTTCTATTTAACTATTTAATTACTAACACTTCTCTTCACCTCCCTTCATCTAAAATTCCGAATCCCCATCTCCATTCTTCTATCCCCTTTCTTCTTCTACTAACATAAAGGAATCTCTATACTGTGACATAGAGGATTCCTCTTTCTTTTCTTGTTTTCTTCTCTTTCATATGAGCAGGAACAGGGAAAAAGGCACTCTTGTTGAAATTGATCCAGAACCTGAAAGGACTCTGAAGAGAAAATTAAGAGAAGCTAAATTACAACAATCCAGAAACAACCTTTCAGAAATTTTCGAACAAGAGAAGGAGATGGCAGCCGAAAATAATAATAATAATGCAAGGAGAATGCTTGGTGACTTCACAAAGCCAACGTCCAAGTTTGATGGAAGAAGTATCTCCATTCCTGTCATTGGAGCCAATAACTTTGAGCTGAAACCTCAACTAGTTGCTTTAATGCAACAAAACTGCAAATTTTATGGACTTCCATCTGAAGATCCTTATCAGTTTTTAACTGAGTTCTTGCAGATCTGTGAGACTGTAAAGACGAATGGAGTTGATCCTGAAGTCTACAGACTCATGCTTTTCCCTTTTGCTGTAAGAGACAGAGCTAGAATATGGTTGGATTCACAACCTAAGGATAGCCTGAACTCCTGGGATAAGCTGGTCACTGCCTTCTTGGATAAATTCTTTCCTCCTCAAAAGCTGAGCAAGCTGAGAGTGGATGTTCAAACCTTCAAACAAAAAGATGGTGAATCCCTCTATGAAGCTTGGGAAAGATATAAGCAGTTGACCAAAAGATGTCCATCTGACATGTTTTCAGAATGGACCCTATTAGATATATTCTATTATGGTCTCTCTGAATTTTCGAAAATGTCATTGGACCATTCTGCAGGTGGATCTATTCACCTGAAGAAAACGCCTGAAGAGGCTCAAGAACTCATTGACATGGTTGCAAACAACCAATTCATGTATACCTCTGAGAGGAATTCCGTGAATAATGGGATACCTCAGAAGAAAGGAGTTCTTGAAATTGATGCTCTGAATGCCATATTGGCTCAGAACAGAATGTTGACTCAACAGGTCAACATAATCTCTCAAAATCTGAATGGATTGCAACATGCATCCAACAGTACCAGAGAGGTAGCTTCTGAAGAAGCTTATGATCCTGAGAACCCTGCCATGACAGAGGTTAATTACATGGGTGAACCTTATGGAAACACCTATAATCCATCATGGAGAAATCATCCAAATTTCTCCTGGAAGGATCAACAAAAGCCTCAACAAGGCTTTAACAATGGTGGACGCAATAGGCTGAGCAATAGTAAGCCATATCCATCATCTTCTCAGCAACAGACAGAGAATTCTGAACAAAACACTTCTAATTTAGCCAATATAGTCTCTGATCTGTCAAAGGCCACTTTCAGTTTCATGAATGAAACAAGATCCTCCATCAGAAATCTGGAGGCACAATTAGGCCAGCTGAGTAAGAAAGTCATTGAAACTCCTCCCAGTATTCTCCCAAGCAACACAGAAGAGAACCCTAAAGGAGAGTGCAAGGCCATTGATATACTCAACATGGCCGAATACACAAGGGAGGAGGAGGACGAAAATCCTAGTGAGGAAGACCTCCTGGGACGTCCTTCAAGCAAGAAGGAGTTTCCTATTAAGGATCCTGAGGAATCTGAGGCTCATCTAGGGACCATAGAGATTCCATTAAATCTCTTTCTGCCATTCATGAGCTCTGAAGACTATTCTTCCTCTGAAGAGGATGAAGATGTGACTGGAGAGCAAGTTGCTCAATATTTAGGAGCTATCATGAAGCTAAATGCCAAGTTGTTTGGTAATGAGACTTGGGAAAGTGAACCTCCCTTGCTCATTAGTGAACTAGATACTTGGATTCAGAAAACTCTACCTCAAAAGAAACAAGATCCTGGCAAGTTCTTAATACCTTGTACCATTGGCACCATGAGCTTTGAAAAAGCTCTATGTGATCTAGGGTCAGGGATAAATCTTATGCCACTCTCTGTAATGGAAAAGCTAGGGATCATTGAGGTACAACCTGCCTTGTTCTCATTGCAATTGGCAGATAAGTCATTGAGACAAGCTTATGGAATAGTAGAGGACGTGTTAGTAAAGGTTGAAGGCCTTTACATCCCTGCTGATTTCATAATCCTAGACACTAGGAAGGAAGAGGATGATTGCATCATCCTTGGAAGACCTTTCCTAGCCACAGCAGAAGCTGTGATAAATGTCAACAGAGGTGAGTTAGTCCTTCAATTGAATGGGGACTACCTTGTGTTTAAGGCACAAGGCCACCCCTCTGTGACAAAAGAGAGTAAGCATGAAGAGCTTCTCTCAGTTCAGAGTCAAGAAGAGCCCACACAGTCAAACTCTAAGTTTGGTATTGTGAGGCCACAACCAAACTCTAAGTTTGGTGTTAAGACCCCATATCCAAACTCTAAGTTTGGTGTTGGGACTACACTAACATTGACCTGATCACCTTGTGGCTCCATGAGAGTCACTGTCAAGCTATTGACATTAAAGAAGCGCTTGTTGGGAGGCAACCCAATTTTAATTATCTAATTTTTATTTTATTGTTATTTTGTGTTTTATTAGGTACATGATCATGAGGAGTCACGAAAAAATCATAAAAATTAAAAACAGAGTCAAAAACAGAAGAAAAAAATTTTTCACCCTAGAGGACGCACAGGCTGGCGTTCAACGCCAGTAAGATGCATCTGGCCGGCGTTCAACGCCAGAACAGAGCACCATTCTGGCGCTGAACGCCAGAAACAAGCAACATCCTGGCGCTGAACGCCAGGAATGTGCCTAGAGGAGAAAAGCTGGCGCTGAACGCCAGTAACAAGCATGAAACTGGCGTTCAACGCCAGAAACATGCTTTACATGGGCGTTGAACGCCCAGAACGTGCACCAATGGGCGTTCAAACGCCAAAATGATGCACGAAGGCATTTTACATGCCTATTTGGTGAAGGAATGGTATTTCTTTACACCTCAGGATCCTGTGGACCCCACAGGATCACCTCAGGATCTGTAGACCCCACAGGATCCCCACCTACCATATTCCCACCTTACCTTTTAATCCTAATCACACTCTCCTAATCCTAAATCTCATTTTCCTACTCCCCATGCCACACTTCCCAATACCCATCACCAATCACCTCAATTCCTCTTCCCAATTACCCCATTCACCATTCACATCAACCCACTCTTCCCCATAAACCCCACCTACCTTCATAAAATTCAAATTCAATTTCCCACCCATTCCCACCCAAAATAGCCGAACACCCACCCTCCCCTCTCCCTATAAATACCCTTCCATTCTACTTCATTTTCACACAACACAACCCCTTCTTCTCCCACATAGCCGAACCTACTTCTTTCCCTCTCTACCATATTCTCTTCTTCTTCTTCTTCTTCTCCTCTTTTCTTTCTTGCTCGAGGGTGAGCAAGATTTTAAGTTTGGTGTGGTAAAAGCATAAGCTTTTTGTTTTTCCATTACCATCAATGGCACCTAAGGCCGGAGCATCCTCTAAAAAAGGGAAAGGGAAGACAAAAGCTTCCACCTCCGAGTCATGGGAGATGAAAAGATTCATCTCCAAGAGCCATCAAGACCACTTCTATGATGTTGTGGCAAAGAAGAAGGTGATCCCCGAGGTCCCTTTCAAGCTCAAAAAGAATGAGTATCCGGAAATCCGACATGAAATCCAAAGAAGAGGTTGGGAAATCCTAACCAACCCCATGTAACAAGTCGGAATATTGATGGTTCAAGAATTCTATGCCAATGCATGGATCACTAGGAACCATGATCAAAGTATGAACCCGAATCCAAAGAACTATCTCACAATGGTTCGGGAGAAATACTTAGATTTTAGTCCGGAAAATGTGAGGTTAGCGTTTAACTTGCCCATGATGCAAGGAGATGAACGCCCCTACACTAGAAGGGTCAACTTTAACCAAAGGTTGGACCAAGTCCTTATGGACATATGTGTGGAAGGAGCTCAGTGGAGAATAGATTCCAAAGGCAAGCCAGTTCAACTAAGAAGACTGGATCTCAAGCCTGTGGCTAGAGGATGGTTGGAGTTCATTCAACGCTCCATCATTCCTACTAGCAACCGATCTGAAGTTACTGTGGATCGGGCCATCATGATCCATAGCATCATGATTGGAGAGGAAGTAGAAGTTCATGAGGTCATCTCCAATGAACTCTACAAAATAGCCGATAAGTCCTCCACCATGGCAAGGCTAGCTTTTCCTCACCTTATTTGCCATCTGTGTTACTCAGCTGGAGTTATCATAGAAGGAGATACCCCCATTGAAGAGGATAAGCCCATCACCAAGAAGAGGATGGAGCAAGTAAGAGAAACCATGCACGGTTCTCAAGAAGTGCATGAGGAAGCTCATCATCAACAAATTCCTGAGATGCCTCAAGGGATGCACTTTCCTCCCAACAACTATTGGGAGCAACTCAACACCTCCTTAGAAGATTTGAGCCACAATGTGGAACAATTAAGGGTGAAACATCATGAGCACTCCATCATTCTCCAAGAAATAAGAGAAGATCAAAGAACAATGAGGGAGGAGCAACAAAGGCAAGGAAGAGACATAGAAGAGCTTAAGGACATTGTTGGTCCTTCAAGAAGAAGACGCCACTAAAGGTGGATTCATTCCTTGTTCTTTATTTCTTTTTGTTTTTGGTTTTTTTTTTAATGTTGTGTTTATCTATGTTTTGTGTCTCTACTTCATGATCATTAGTATGTAACCATGCCTTAAAGCTATGAATAAAATCCATTAATTCTTCACCTCTCTTAAATGAAAAATGTTTTAATTCAAAAGAACAAGAAGTACATGAATTTCGAATTTATCCTTGAATTTAATTTAATTATATTGATGTGGTGACAATACTTTTTGTTTTCTGAATGAATGATTGAACAGTGCATATGTCTTTTGATATTGTTGTTTATGAGTGTTAAAATTGTTGGCTCTTGAAAGAATGATGAACAAAGAGAAATGTTATTGATGATCTGAAAAATCATGAAATTGATTCTTGAAGCAAGAAAAAGCAGTGAAAAAGCAAAGGCTTGCGAAAAAAAAAGTGGCGAAAAAAAATAGAAAGAAAAAGAAAGAGCAGTAGAAAAAGCCAATAGCCCTTAAAACCAAAAGGCAAGGGTAAAAAGGATCCAAGGCTTTGAGCATCAATGGATAGGAGGGCCCAAGGAAATTAAATCCAGGCCTAAGCGGCTAAATCAAGCTGTCCCTACCCATGTGCTTGTGTCATGAAGGTCCAAGTGAAAAGCTTGAGACTGAGTGGTTAAAGTCGTGATCCAAAGCAAAAGAGTGTGCTTAAGAGCTCTGGACACCACTAACTGGGGACTTTAGCAAAGCTAAGTCACAATCTGAAAAGGTTCACCCAGTTATGTGTCTGTGGCATTTATGTATCCGGTGGTAATACTGGAAAACAAAGTGCTTAGGGCCACGGCCAAGACTCATAAGTAGCTGTGTTCAAGAATCAACATGCTTAACTAGGAAAGTCAATAACACTATCCAAAATTCTGAGTTCCCAGAGACGCCAATCACTCTGAACTTCAAAGGAAAAAGTGAGATGCCAAAACTATTCAGAAGCAAAAAGCTACAAGTCCCGCTCATCTAATTATAATTAATATTCATTGATATTCTGGAATTTATAGTATATTCTCTTCTTTTTATCCTAATTGATTTTCAGTTGCTTGGGGACAAGCAACAATTTAAGTTTGGTGTTGTGATGAGCGGATAATTTATACGCTTTTTGGCATTGTTTTTAGGTAGTTTTTAGTAAGTTTGAGCTACTTTTAGGGATGTTTTCATTAGTTTTTATGTTAAATTCACATTTCTGGACTTTACTATGAGTTTGTGTGTTTTTCTGTGATTTCAGGTAAATTCTGGCTGAAATTGAGGGACTTGAGCAAAACTCTGAAAAAGGCTGACAAAAGGACTGCTGATGGTGTTGGAATCTGACCTCCCTGCACTCGAAATGGGTTTTCTGGAGCTACAGAACTCCAATTGGCGCGCTCTCAACGGGCGTTGGAAAGTAGACATCTAGAGCTTTCCAGCAATATATAATAGTCCATACTTTATTCGGAGATTGACGACGTAACTTGGCGTTGAACGCCAAGTTCATGCTGCTGTCTGGAGTTAAACGCCAAAAAAATGTCATGATCCGGAGTTGAACGCCCAAAACACGTCATAACTCGAAGTTCAACTCCAAGAAAAGCCTCAGCTCGTGGATAGATCAAGCTCAGCCCAAACATACACCAAGTGGGCCCCGGAAGTGAATTTATGCATCAAATGCTTACTCATGTAAACCCTACGAGCTAGTTTATTATAAATAGAACATTTAACTATTGTATTAGATGTCTTTTGACCACGTTTCATCTTTGGTCTCAGTTTTGTATTATTCTTCATCTTAGGAGGCCATTGAGCACGTTTTAGGGGGCTGGCCATCCGGCCATGCCTGAACCTTTTACCTATGTATTTTCAACGGTGGAGTTTCTGCACACCATAGATTAAGGGTGTGGAGCTCTACTGTACCTCAAGTATTAATGCAATTCTATTTTCTTTTATTCAATTCTCTCTTATTCTTATTCCAAGATATTCATTTGTACCCAAGAACATGATGAATGTGATGATTAAGTGACGCTCATTATCATTCTCACTTATGAACGCACGTGATTGACAACCACTTCCGTTCTACATGCAACAGAGCTTGAATGTTTATCTCTTAGATTCCCCAACAGAATCTTCGTGGTATAAGCTAGATAGATGGCGGCATTTATGAGGATCCGGAAAGTCTCACCTTGTCTGTGGTATTCCGAGTAGGATACTGGGAATCCGGAAAGTCTAACCTTGTCTGTGGTATTCCGAGTAGGATTCCGGTAATGAATGACTGTGACGTGCTTCAGACTCGCGAGTGCTGGGCGTTAGTGACAGACGCAAAAGAATCAAGGGATTCTATTCCAGTAGGAGCGGGAACCAACCAGTGATTAGCCGTGCTGTGACAGAGCGCGTGAGCGTAGTTTTCACTGCGAGGATGGGATGTAGCCTTCGGCCAGGTGAAGCCTCCAGACGATTAGCCATGCGAGTGACAGCCGCAGAGGATCATTTTCCTGAGAGGATTCAAAGTAGCCATCGTCGAACGGTGAACCCCTATACACAGCTTGCCATGGAAAGGAGTAAGAAGGATTGAGTTGAAGCAGTGGGAAAGCAGACGTTCTTGAGCCATACAGTATCTCCATTCGCTTATCTGAAATTCCCACCAATGAATCTGCATAAGTACTCTATCCCTTTTATTATTTCTATTTTCTTATTTCTATTTTCGAAAACCCATAAATCAATTTAATCTACCTAACTGAGATTTACAAGGTGACCATAGCTTGCTTCATACCAACAATCTCTGTGGGATCGACCCTTACTCGCGTAAGGTTTATTACTTGGACGACCCAGTACACTTGCTGGTTAGTTGAACGGAGTTGTGTCCACCCGTGCCAATTTCAAATTCCATAAAAGTACAACTTAAAGAATAGTGATCACAATTTCGTCCACCATTCAATCAAAGAAAATCCTTTCTTTTTCAAATCAGGTAAATCAGCAAGAAAAGAGGGACATAGATGACGGTACTGAATAACTCCCTCATAAAAGTCATGGTTCATGGCAGATTTGAAATGATGGGGGTTATAATCTGAGTGAGATGTCATGAAGTGTGATTTGTGAGCAAAGGGATCAATATCTGGTTCTCTAACAGATGTGAGAGGAACTCGAGTTTTACCTCTTTGAGACCGTGATGGAACAGACCTAGACTTTGGTTGTGTGGACTCAGGTGGAGGTTCTGGTGCTGCAGGTCGCTTCCCTTTGGATGAACTCGGTTTTGATGACTCTGGCTTTGATGGTGTGACTTTCTGTGGTGGCGTCGGCTTGGCAGAGGTAGGGAACCTTGGAGTATTCTTGGTTCGAGCCATGGGGTCACAGTGAGGAAGAGAGGTAGGAGGAGAAGGTGAGGGAGTGAAGGTGGTGTCTTGAGAACGGGTTGATGGTCTAGGAAAACCTGGAAGTTTATGGATTTTCTCACGAGGTGCTCTTTTGGCAATGACTTTCTTCCTCATTTTGGTTAAATTGATGCCTTTGATGGAAGAGAGATAGTGGTGTGAGAGGGAAGAAACCGAAGGGTTGAGGAGAAGTTATGGAGGGAAGAGAGGGAGTGTTGGTAACCGTACCCAAAAGCAATTTTTCCAAAACCATGCAACTGCATCACCATTTGAAAAGACTTGACAAGACATGATATCATAAAGGAAAAGATTTTATTTGATTTAAAAAAAGATTGAATTTTAAATTTTGAAAGGCAATCAGCATTAAATTGAAACTCCTTTTGGACCAAAGTAAAAAAAAAAAATTAAGTTTGCCAAAAAAATTTTCGGGCCACACAAAAATTTTGAAGAAACTTAAATACACAAAAATAAGCAAGCAAGTATGTAACATTCACATTGGGCCCAGATGTGGTTTGAATTAATGAATCACATAGGACTACCCAGATCTGAATAGAGGTTGGCCCAGATTGATTTTTCGCTAGGAATAAGCCCAGAACACGCTGACTTGAGGGAAGCATTCATCATCTCCCCAGAATTGTCTCATACCTGTTTATGAGACAAAAAGCTCCAGCAAATACATCAGCACGTTTCAAATAAGGAATCATAACTCAAAATTCCTAAACAAGTCCTAAGCATGTAGAATCTATCCTCATCTAATGGTTTTGTAAAAATATCTGCTAATTGCTCCTCTGATTTAACAAATTGAATGCAAATATCCCCCTTTTGGACATGTTCTCTTATTGAGTGAAATTTCACTTCAATATGCTTAGTCCTAGAGTGCAAAACTGGATTTTTAGAAATATTAATGGCACTCATATTATCACACATCAGGGGTATATTTTCAGCCTTTATTTTGTAATCAGCAAGCTATGTTTTTAACCATAAGAGCTGAGAACAACAAGAAGAAGCAGTTATATACTCAGCCTCTGCAGTGGAAAGGGCCACTGTTGGTTGCTTCTTACTTGACCATACATTTAAGGACTTCCCAAGGAAGTAACATAAACCAGAAGTGCTCCTTCTATCAACTCTATCACCAGCAAAATTTGCATCACAATAACCAACTGCAGAAAAGTCATCAATCTTAGGATACCAAAGACCAAAATTGGATGTGCCATGAACATATCTAATGATCCTTTTAACAGCCGAAAGATGTGACTCTTTTGGTTTGGATTGGAACCTAGAACACAATCCAACACTTTGCACAATATCGGGTCTAGAGGAAGTTAGGTACATAAGAGAACCAATCATTCCTCTATACCTAGTCTCATCAACATCTTTCTCATTTTCTCCCTTATCTAATTTAGAATTCGGGTGCATGGGAGTTCCCATGGGTTTGGCATTTTCAAGGCCAAATTTCTTGACTAATTCCTTGGCATACATTTCTTGATGAATGAAAATACCATTTTCAGTTTGTTTAATTTGCAGCCCAAGGAAAAAGTTAAGTTCACCCATCATACTCATGTCAAATTCACTTGTCATGAGTTTTCCAAATTCAGAACAAAGGGATTCATTAGCTGATCCAAAAATAATGTCATCAACATATATTTGGACTAAAATAAAGGAATCTCTCAAAGGCTTCATCAATGCTTTCTCCATCCTTCATGCTAAACATCTCGTACTCTTTTCGCTGCATATCAATCCTCGTTTCTTTGACTTGTTTGGTGCCTTCATGTGTAACCTGGAGTTTTTCCCAGATTTCTTTGGCTGTCTTGCATCTAGACACCTTCCGGTACTCTTCAAAGCTGATAGCACAGTGAAGAAGGTTGATTGCTTTAGCGTTCAGCTCTATCTTCTTCTTATCATCTTCATTCCATTCAGCTTCTTCTTTTGGAGTCACCACTCCATCAGCACTTATTTTTGTTGGGATCTTTGGACTGCTCACAACGATCTTCCATAAGTTGTAGTCAATGGATTGGATGAAGATCCTTATCCTTTCTTTCCAGTAGGAATAGTTCTTCCCGTTGAAGAAAGGTGGCCGGTTGTTTGACTGGCCTTCAGTGAGGGTGTAAGCAACTGTGGTTGTGCCCAAGTTGTTCGCCATTGGATCTTTGCTCCAAGCGGTTAAGCTTGATTCTTGAGACCTTAGCTCCTGATACCAATTGAAGGTTATGGTAGGCTTAGAGAAGGGGGGGTTGAATCTATGCCTTCCTTTTAAGTTGCTGTTTTGACCCCTTTTTTAAGCAAAGTTACAAATCTGATTCTGTTTGAACTCAGCAGCGGAAATTTATGAGACAATTTATTTTTGTCTCATGAATATCAGAAAATAGAATATGACAGAGGAGAAAAAGCTAACACCAGCATATATCCTGGTTCGGTTGCTTTGTGCTATGCAACCTACATCCAGTCTCCTCCACAACTATGGAAGAATTTCACTATAGTTAACAGTATTACATACACCAATTTCACACTCAAGTTCTAACCTAACTTGACATTTGGCTATGCTAACACTCAACTATTCACTCTTAGTGCTATCCCAACTAAGAAAGGGATACCAAACAGGTACAAGATACAAGACACTTAATCAACCTATAGAAATCTGAAAATAACTCTAGGCTTTTCTCTAAGGTGTATCTCTCAGCCTTTTTCAACTCTTGGCTTTTTCTCAAGCTTTCTCACAATGCCTTTTCTCTCAAGAAATTACAAAAAGATAAGCTTAGAAAAATACATCACAATCAGTAAAACATGAAGGAGATTGACTTCATCAACAGCCTCTGTGCTATGCGAAAAACCAGATTAGCAAGCCTCTGATTCAGTTCTTTATACTGGCGGAATGCACCTTTGATTAGGTTACACTGTCCAGTTAGTTGAACTTCTTCAAAGAGCTTTCTCAGAACAAACACCTCAAGTTCACTGGTTATCTCTCCTTATTTTCTGAATGAACAACAAGCTTCTTTTTATCTCTTTGCATGTTCCTTGGTTCTTCTTCCAAGGTCAACATCTTGAGTCTTGAGCTTCACCAACCCACAAGCTCACTTTTTTTTTCTCAATCATCAAAGTAGAACCTTTCCTTCTGATTTTTCCTACTTGACCGAAAGCCATGAAGGAGAAACCGAAATTGCTTCCCAATGGTCAACCAAATCTGAACCATAGAGATGCAACTTGGTCCCCAAGAATCTCTTGTGACCGTGGATTTGTAGCAGTGAAGAACAGAAATCAACTTTTTCTTTGAATACCATTTTCGGATAGAACAGAGAGTAGGAAAGAAAGGATGAAGATATGATGCATGCAAGATGAGATGGAGTACCTTTCTTAAGCTTGATTTGGATTAGATTTTCTGCTTTAGCTTCTGTGATTCAAGCTTAGATTTTCTCTTTCTTGCTTCTTTGGTTACTGGCTTATGGAGGAAGCTTTTCTTCTCTTTCTCTTTCTTACTTTACTGAAGTCTTGATGTGACTTGATTAGAGAGGTGAGGAACGTTGCTTTGGTTGGAGCAAGATGGTGGAAAATTGAAAACAATTTCAAGCTTGGATCGGGTTCTTCTCTGTTTGGCCCGTGGTGCCTTGCTATGCTTCTTTGATGAATTTGTTTGATATGAATGACTTGGGCTTGTCTTTATTCACACTTTCCATTCAGCCCATTAGCTTTGTTTTGTTATTTATTCAACTTGGGCTGCCAAAAATGAATTATAGCCTGCAACATAACATAAATAATTAGCAATGTGTACTTATTAATTTAACAACTCTAATTATTTATTTTGCCAAAAATAATGTTTGTCATCATTAATTAATTTAGTTAATTTCTTAACTCAACAATCTCCCCCTTGTTGACAAACATGATCTAAGCAATAAGCAAAAGAGATGAGTTTGAGTAAGGTTTAGAAACTCCCTTTGATTTTTGTCATTTGCTTTTGTGTTGCTCCCCCTTTTCCTTTTCAAAAATTGCTCCCCCTGGATTTATGCTCTTCTCTTCTTTCCTATTTACATATGCTTTTATGGAACTAAACAGATGCTATGTACCAACCAAAAGTATAGCAAACGGTGACAGTTTAAATGGCCAAAAAAAAGTTTTTAATACATCAGGGTCAGAGTCAGATAGCAGCATATCATAAAGCAAGTTTCCAACCTCATTCACAACAGTTCACAATATCAAACAAAGTTCACAAAAACAGTAATCAGGTGTAATCAAATGCAACTTTAGTCAGAATAGCATATCAGCTATTGCTATTGCTCCTATTACTCCCCCTTTTGTCATCAAGGGCGGATAAATAAAAGACCAACAAAAGAAAGTGTTGTACCCTGCAGAAAAGAGTTAGAGCTCATAACAAAGTACTAAATAAACTGTCAAGAGTGCAGCAAAATTAAAAGTTATTACAGTCATCCAAAATGAAACAGTGCAAAAGTAACGAAAGGAACAGAAAACATGAGACAAAAAGAGAGCAGCAGCAGTTTTCATGAGACAAATCTTAGGCATCAGAACCATCCCCCTCCGAAGCAGCTTCCTCTTCAACATCGGTGGCAATGTCTTCATCATTATTAATGTTATCAATGAAGGTCATGAGCACAGCCACTCTATCTCTTGATTTCTTCAGGAAGTTCTCATGCTTGCTAGCTAGCTTCCTTTGTTCCTTGCTCATGGCAATTAAGTGATTTGATTGTGAAACAAACTCTTGAGCAACAACCTTGACTACATTTAGCAAAGCAGATTTCATCCCAGTGGAAATAGAAGTACCCTCAGTGGAGGGAGGAGGAGAGTCATCTGGGATGTATTCTTCATCATCATCATCTAGAACCACTCTCTCAGATCGAGTTGGTCCTTTTTGCTGTTTCACTGAACCACCCCCTTTTAGGTATGAATGTTTATTTTCATAAGCCTCATTTGACAAGTCAACACCAAAAGTCTCAAATATGCAAGTCAAAAACATGCCATCAGGTAGTGCTTTATCCTTCACACTTCTAACAGAATCAAACATGTATCTAGCCATCAAATAGGCAAAAGAGATTTCTGTTTTAGTGATTAGGGCATACAAAACAAGTGTGTCCGAGTAAGAAACCCTTTGATATGAACCACTTTGAGGAATTAAAATGTGGTTGATAATACGATGCAACTGAGCACATTCATATCCTAGGGCTTTGTGAGTGGGTGTGATGCCATCAATTAAAGAAACATGTTCACAAATGTGAGCAAGAGCATCATGGTACGAGATACGAACACCTTCATCCCACTTCACAGATGTATAAGCACACGGCCCTACATCAGTGTACTTCAAGGATTCACTGATTGTCTCATTATTCAAGATAATGTCTCTGCCCTTAACATAAGAATGCACAGTTCCTTCATGGTAAGTCATGTTTGCATAAAATTCTTTGACTAACTTAGGGTAAACTGGTTTTTTGATTTTGAAAAGGTGATTCCAGTCTAAAAATTCCAGATTTTCAACAAAAGAAAATCCTTTCTTTTTCAAATCAGGTAAATCAGCAAGAAAAGAGGGACATAGATGACGGTACTGAATAACTCCCTCATAAAAGTCATGGTTCATGGCAGATTTGAAATGATGGGGGTTATAATCTGAGTGAGATGTCATGAAGTGTGATTTGTGAGCAAAGGGATCAATATCTGGTTCTCTAACAGATGTGAGAGGAACTCGAGTTTTACCTCTTTGAGACCATGATGGAACAGACCTAGACTTTGGTTGTGTGGACTCAGGTGGAGGTTCTGGTGCTGCAGGTCGCTTCCCTTTGGATGAACTCGATTTTGATGACTCTGGCTTTGATGGTGTGACTTTCTGTGGTGGCGTCGGCTTGGCAGAGGTAGGGAACCTTGGAGTGTTCTTGGTCCGAGCCATGGGGTCACAGTGAGGAGGAGAGGTAGGAGGAGAAGGTGAGGGAGTGAAGGTGGTGTCTTGAGAACGGGTTGATGGTCTAGGAAAACCTGGAAGTTTATGGATTTTCTCACGAGGTGCTCTTTTGGCAATGACTTTCTTCCTCATTTTGGTTAAATTGATGCCTTTGATGGAAGAGAGATAGTGGTGTGAGAGGGAAGAAACCGAAGGGTTGAGGAGAAGTTATGGAGGGAAGAGAGGGAGTGTTGGTAACCGTACCCAAAAGCAATTTTTCCAAAACTATGCAACTGCATCACCATTTGAAAAGACTTGACAAGACATGATATCATAAAGGAAAAGATTTTATTTGATTTAAAAAAAAGATTGAATTTTAAATTTTGAAAGGCAATCAGCATTAAATTGAAACTCCTTTTGGACCAAAGTAAAAAAAAAAATAAGTTTGCCAAAAAATTTTTCGGGCCACACAAAAATTTTGAAGAAACTTAAATACACAAAAATAAGCAAGCAAGTATGTAACATTCACATTGGGCCCAGATGTGGTTTGAATTAATGAATCACATAGGACTACCCAGATCTGAATAGAGGTTGGCCCAGATTGATTTTTCGCTAGTAATAAGCCCAGAACACGCTGACTTGAGGGAAACATTCATCATCTCCCCAGAATTGTCTCATACCTGTTCATGAGACAAAAAGCTCCAGCAAATACATCAGCACTTTTCAAATAAGGAATCATAACTCAAAATTCCTAGACAAGTCCTAAGCATGCAGAATCTATCCTCAGCTAATGGTTTTGTAAAAATATCTGCTAATTGCTCCTCTGATTTAACAAATTGAATGCAAATATCCCCCTTTTGGACATGTTCTCTTATTGAGTGAAATTTCACTTCAATATGCTTAGTCCTAGAGTGCAAAACTGGATTTTTAGAAATATTAATGGCACTCATATTATCACACATCAGGGGTATATTTTCAGCCTTTATTTTGTAATTAGCAAGCTGTGTTTTTAACCATAAGAGCTGAGAACAACAAGAAGAAGCAGTTATATACTCAGCCTCTGCAGTGGAAAGGGCCACTGTTGGTTGCTTCTTACTTGACCATACATTTAAGGACTTCCCAAGGAAGTAACATAAACCAGAAGTGCTCCTTCTATCAACTCTATCACCAGCAAAATTTGCATCACAATAACCAACTGCAGAAAAGTCATCAATCTTAGGATACCAAAGACCAAAATTGGATGTGCCATGAACATATCTAATGATCCTTTTAACAGCCGAAAGATGTGACTCTTTTGGTTTGGATTAGAACCTAGAACACAATCCAACACTTTGCACAATATCGGGTCTAGAGGAAGTTAGGTACATAAGAGAACCAATCATTCTTCTATACCTAGTCTCATCAACATCTTTCTCATTTTCTCCCTTATCTAATTTAGAATTCGGGTGCATGGGAGTTCCCATGGGTTTGGCATTTTCAAGGCCAAATTTCTTGACTAATTCCTTGGCATACTTTTCTTGATGAATGAAAATACCATTTTCAGTTTGTTTAATTTGCAGCCCAAGGAAAAAGTTAAGTTCACCCATCATACTCATGTCAAATTCACTTGTCATGAGTTTTCCAAATTCAGAACAAAGGGATTCATTAGCTGATCCAAAAATAATGTCATCAACATATATTTGGACTAAAATAAAGGAATCATTAGAATTCTTGATAAATAGAGTTGTATCAGTGGTGCCTCTTTGAAAACTATTTTTTAAAAGAAAAGAGCTAAGTCTCTCATACCAAGCTCTAGGAGCTTGTTTTAAACCATAGAGAGCTTTAGACAATTTAAAAATATGATTAGAATGCTCTTTATTTTCAAAATCAGGAGGCTGCTCCACATATACTTCTCTATCTATCACACCATTCAAAAATGCACATTTCACATCCATTTGGTATAATTTAAAACCACAAAATGCAGCATAAGCTAAGAGAAGTCTTATGGCTTCCATTCGGGCAACAGTGGCAAAGGATTAATCGAAGTCTATTCCTTCTTCTTGGTCATATCCTTGTGCCACCAGCCTTGCCTTGTTTCTTGCAATGCTACCATTTTCTCCCAACTTGTTCCGGAATATCCACTTGGTGCCGGTCACTTTCTTTCCACTTGGCCTTGGAACCAACGTCCACACTTGGTTCTTTTCAAACTCAAGAAGCTCATCCTCCATAGCTTTAATCCAAGAGGGGTCACTAAGGGCTTCCTTGACGTTTTGAGGCTCTATTTGTGAATGAAGGGCAATGTTTGAACCTTCATTTGCCTTTCTAGTGGTAGACCTAGTTTGCACTCCATGAGAGACGTCCCCAATGACAAATTCCTCAGGATAATTCTTCAAGAATCTCCATTCACGAGGTCTGGTGGACTTGGGTGCAGATTCAGTTACCAAGGGATTCTGTCTGCAGAGTTTCCTTCAGATTCATGAGACAAAATGGAATTGTCTCTTGAATTTTCAGCATTTGCTGTTTCTGGTTCAGCTTGTCCAGAATTTTCCTTTCCATGATTCTGAGCAGTTTCATCCTCCTTTTGAGCTTGATTTCCTGCATCACCATCTTCCAA
This sequence comes from Arachis hypogaea, assembly GCF_003086295.3. NCBI lineage: Eukaryota > Viridiplantae > Streptophyta > Magnoliopsida > Fabales > Fabaceae > Arachis > Arachis hypogaea. The sequence goes on along the minus strand of NC_092045.1, from coordinate 100,879,580 downwards.
AATGCTTTGCACCAAGTTAGTATCACAGAATGTAACATGTATGGACTCTTCAATAATTCTAGCATCTTGATGATAAACCCTATATGCTTTACTAGTTGTGGAATATCCTACAAACAAGCACTCATAAGCCTTTGGATCAAATTTTCCCAAATTTTCTTTGTTATTTAAAACAAAACATTTGCATCCAAAGATGTGCAAATAATCTAAGTTTGGTGGGTAGCCTTTCCAAAGTTCATAAGGGGTTTTCTTCAAAAATTTCCTTATGATTGTTCTATTTAAAATGTGGCAAGTTGTGTTAACCGCTTCAGCCCAAAGGAATTTTGGAATATTACTCTCACAAAGCATGGCTCTTGTCATCTCTTGTATGCTTCTATTTCTTCTTTCCACAACACCATTTTGTTGTGGTGTTCTTGGACAAGAGAAGTTGTGAGATATTCCAAATTCCTCACAAAAGGATTCAAACAAATTATTTTCAAATTCAGTTCCATGATCGCTTCTTATAGAAGAGATTTTCAAATCTTTTTCATTTTGAATTTTCTTGCAAAAAGGTTCAAAGGCCGAAAAGGCTTCATTTTTGTGTGCAAGAAATAAAACCCAGCCAAACCTAGTGTAGTCATCCACAATTACTAAACCATAATGTTTACCACCTAGGCTTTGAGTTCTTGTTGGACCAAATAAATCAATGTGTAGCAACTCAAGTGGTCTTTTAGTAGAGATGTCTTCCTTTGGTTTAAAAGAACTTTTTGTTTGTTTTCCCATTTGGCAAGCATCACAAGTGATGTCTTTGTCAAACTTTATCAAAGGAAGACCTCTTACTAACTCTTTCTTTACAAGTTTGTTTATTTGAAACATACTTGCATGGCCCAATCTCTTGTGCCACAACCACTTTTCAGATTCTTTGGAGTGGAGACAAGCTACATTTTGATCCTTTAGTTCATCAAGAGTAAGTCCATACATATTATTGAAATGCTTGGCAACAAACATCACTTCATTTGTTTTTTCATTAACAACACAGCATTCAAGTCTTTTGAAAACAACAAAAAATCCTAAATCATACAGCTGGCTAATACTCAAAAGATTGTGCTTTAAACCACAAACTAAAAGCACATCATCAATGAAAGTAGATTTCTCATTACCTACTTTTCCAACTGCAATGATTTTACCTTTGCCATCATCTCCAAAGGTCACAAAACCTCCGTCATACTTATTTAGTTTGATGAAGTAGGTTGATCTTCCAGTCATGTGCCTTGAACATCCACTATCCATGTACCACATGTCCTTTTTGTTCTTGGATGCTAGGCAAGTCTGCATGATGAGTTTCAAGTAGCCTTAGGTATCCAAATTAATTTGGATCCTTTGAAGTTAATCCATCTTGGTTGCCCAAGTGCATTGAAATTACAAACAACATTGTAGACCTTGTTTCCTACAACTCTCTTTTCAATGAAGCATTGTGCATATGAGTGACCAAATTTTTTGCAATTAACACAATGATTTTCTGGTATGTGTCGCTGAAACTTGGGTGAGTTAAATTGCTTGAAGTGATTAAATGGTTGAAATTTTCTGGTTTTTGGGGGAGACACATTTCCTTTAACAAATTGATTTTTGTTATAATTGTTCCTCTTTGCAAAACTGTTTTCACCAGATTTTTTAGAGCTCTTTGGATTTTTCGAAAATGAGGTTTTGTTATAGAAAATAGGTTTCTCAAAAGCAGCCTCATTTTTCAAAATATAACCCAAACCTGGCCGGTTTGAACTCGGACCAGTTCTTGGTGAAATTTCAGCTTCATTTGTGTATTCTTCATCAGATTTTTCTTCACAAGTTGAAACACATCCGATACCTGATTTATTTGGTATGGATTTAGTATTTGATGAAGAGGCCACAAATTTCATAGAGGAAGTGTTGGAAACAGCATCTTCCTTGGCTATGTAGCCTAAACCAGATTTTTCAAACAATGGTCTTTGACTTGCAAGTAATTTGTCCAAGTTACTAGAACCTTGAGCAAATTTTGCCAAGTCACCATTCAGCCTTTTAATCATATCATTTAATCTTTCATTTTCAGCAATTAACTCATGAGAAGGATCCACAAAGTGCTTTCCTTTTAATTTTTCAAGTTTAGATTTTAGAAATCTGTTTTCTTCAATGATGTCCAAAGCACATTCAGTTTCCTTTACTTTTTCTTTTAAAAAATCATTTTCAGCTCTTAACACATCTCTTTCAGATTTACATTCATTGTATCTATCAAGCAGTTTTGATGTGTTTAAAGTAAGATCATCAATAATAGCATGCAAGTCCTCAATGGTCAAATCATAATAATTTACCTCATCAAGATTGTTGTTTCCAGCCATGAAACAGTCTTTGTCATCTCCTTCAGATCCTTCTTCTTCATTTGAGTCATTCTCAAGATCTTCCCAAGCTGCCATGAGTACTCTCTTCCTTTCCTTCTTTCCTTTGTCTTCCTTTTTGAGCTTTGGACAGTTTGATTTGAAGTGTCCAGCCTCCTTGCAATGATGACACGTCACCTTGCTCAAGTCTATTTTGTGCTCCTTTGAACTTGAACCTTTGTATTTGCCCTTGCTCTTCATCATTCTTCTAAATTTCCTAGCGAAAAACAAAAGCTCGTCATTTGAAATACCATCACTAGACTCACTCTCTTTTGGTTCTATTTGTGACTTGAGGGCTATTCCCTTTTTCTTTGAGTCTGTGTTTGTGTGTGTGGCTTCATAGGCAAGGAGTTTTCCTCTCAGCTCATCATAGGTTATGGGACTTATGTTGTTACTCTCGGTTAGGACAGGGGCAGTGTTTTCCCACTCTTTTGTTAGGCTTCTAAGGAGTTTTCTCACCAAGGTTTGTTCTGCATAGTTTGTACCCATAGCATCAAGGTTGTTGATTATTATTGAGAATCTCTCAAAGGCTTCATCAATGCTTTCTCCATCGTTCATGCTAAACATCTCGTACTCTTTTCGCAGCATATCAATCCTCGTTTCTTTGACTTGTTTGGTGCCTTCATGTGTAACCTGGAGTTTTTCCCAAATTTCTTTGGCTGTCTTGCATCTAGACACCTTCCGGTACTCTTCAAAGCTGATAGCACAGTGAAGAAGGTTGATTGCTTTAGCGTTCAGCTCTATCTTCTTCTTATCATCTTCATTCCATTCAGCTTCTTCTTTTGGAGTCACCACTCCATCAGCACTTGTTTTTGTTGGGATCTTTGGACCGCTCACAACGATCTTCCATAAGTTGTAGTCAATGGATTGGATGAAGATCCTTATCCTTTCTTTCCAGTAGGAATAGTTCTTCCCGTTGAAGAAAGGTGGCCGGTTGTTTGACTGGCCTTCAGTGAGGGTGTAAGCAACTGTGGTTGTGCCCAAGTTGTTCGCCATTGGATCTTTACTCCAAGCGGTTAAGCTTGATTCTTGAGACCTTAGCTCCTGATACCAATTGAAGGTTATGGTAGGCTTAGAGAAGGGGGGGTTGAATCTATGCCTTCCTTTTAAGTTGCTGTTTTGACCCCTTTTTTAAGCAAAGTTACAAATCTGATTCTGTTTGAACTCAGCAGCGGAAATTTATGAGACAATTTATTTTTGTCTCATGAATATCAGAAAACAGAACATGACAGAGGAGAAAAAGCTAACACCAGCATATATCCTGGTTCGGTTGCTTTGTGCTATGCAACCTACATCCAGTCTCCTCCACAACTATGGAAGAATTTCACTATAGTTAACAGTATCACATACACCAATTTCACACTCAAGTTCTAACCTAACTTGACATTTGGCTATGCTAACACTCAACTATTCACTCTTAGTGCTATCCCAACTAAGAAAGGGATACCAAACAGGTGCAAGATACAAGACACTTAATCAACCTATAGAAATCTAAAAATAACTCTAGGCTTTTCTCTAAGGTGTATCTCTCAGCCTTTTTCAACTCTTGGCGTTTTATCAAGCTTTCTCACAATGCCTTTTCTCTCAAGAAATTACAGAAAGATAAGCTTAGAAAAATACATCACAATCAGTAAAACATGAAGGAGATTGACTTCATCAACAGCCTCTGTGCTATGCGAAAAACCAGATTAGCAAGCCTCTCATTCAGTTCTTCATACTGGCGAAATGCACCTTTGATTAGGTTATACTGTCCAGTTAGTTGAAATTCTTCAAAGAGCTTTCTCAGAACAAACACCTCAAGTTCACTGGTTATCTCTCCTTATTTTCTGAATGAACAACAAGCTTCTTTTTATCTCTTTGCATGTTCCTTGGTTCTTCTTCCAAGGTCAACATCTTGAGTCTTGAGCTTCACCAACCCACAAGCTCACTTTTTCTTGTCAATCATCAAAGTAGAACCTTTCCTTCTGATTTTTCCTACTTGACCGAAAGCCATGAAGGAGAAACCGAAATTGCTTCCTAATGGTCAACCAAATCTGAACCATAGAGATGCAACTTGGTCCCCAAGAATCTCTTGTGACCGTGGATTTGTAGCAGTGAAGAACAGAGATCAACTTTTTCTTTGAATACCATTTTTGGATAGAACAGAGAGTAGGGAAGAAAGGATGAAGATATGATGCATGCAAGATGAGATGGAGTATTTTTCTTAAGCTTGATTTGGATTAGATTTTCTGCTTTAGCTTCTGTGATTCAAGCTTAGATTTTCTCTTTCTTGCTTCTTTGGTTACTGGCTTATGGAGGAAGCTTTTCTTCTCTTTCTCTTTCTTACTTTACTGAAGTCTTGATGTGACTTGATTAGAGAGGTGAGGAACGTTGCTTTGGTTGGAGCAAGATGGTGGAAAATTTAAAACAATTTCAAGCTTGGATCGAGTTCTTCTCTGTTTGGCCCGTGGTGCCTTGCTATGCTTCTTTGATGAATTTGTTTGATATGAATGACTTGGGCTTGTCTTTATTCACACTTTCCATTCAGCCCATTAGCTTTGTTTTGTTATTTATTCAACTTGGGCTGCCAAAAATGAATTATGGCCTGCAACATAACATAAATAATTAGCAATGTGTACTTATTAATTTAACAACTCTAATTATTTATTTTGCCAAAAATAATGTTTGTCATCATTAATTAATTTAGTTAATTTCTTAACTCAACAATTATACATTTAGGCAAACTACAAGTAATCAAAGCAAACAACACATAAGAGATGCATATGATGAATGTCTGTCCTATTGGCTCGGGATATCACTTGTCAGTCCATGAATGCCAACTCGACGCATCCTTTTGGATGTCACATTTCTGCCACACCAGGGATATAGGCCCTGCACACTCATGCAGCAGAGAAGGAAACAAGAACAACTGTCTCACCATAATTCATTCTAAGGATATAGTGCCTGGCACACTCTTACATCAGAAAAATTGCCATGCCAGGGATATAGGCCTTGCACACTCTTGCAGCAGAAAAACTGCCACGCCAGGGATATAGGTACACTCTCATATAATCCAATAATTTTATCATTCCTTTCCAAGTTCTCAACTTATCATAATCATCACTGGTTTCCAATTTCTCAAATTCATAAAAAACATTCCCATTTCTCAAAAATCTCTTCAACCATATACTTCACAAGTCAACATTCACCAATTCAAGCTAGAAATAACATAAACCCTCTAAAACCTATGTCACCGGCTCTAAACCCACAACTAAAAAAATTACTAATCTCAAATCATAAACCCATCTATACTAATCTTAAGGTCTAATTACTAGCCATAAGTCTTAAGGAGAAGTTAAAGAAGTTTGGAAAGTTAGAGAATACTTAAAAGTGAAGAAAAAAATCATTTTTCAACAAACATGGGTCTTTGCGTATGCATGCCCATGTATGCGTACGCATACTTAAAATTTTGCCCATTCCGCATACGCATACAAGATGTCACGTACACATAGGTGCCAAACAGATTCGCACGCTCGCGTATGGGGGACCCGCGTACGCATGCCCTCGCCAAACTTAGCAAATTTTCAAAGTTGTAGAATTCATTTTTAAACACCGAACTTTAAACGTTCATAACTTGCTCTACAAAAATCTATTTTTCTCAAAATTCATATCATTTTAAAGCTCTTGAAATCATATTTAATTTAAAATAAATTCCACTTAATTTCAAAAACCGAGGCTCAAGTTATGATCTGTCAAAGTTTACCAAAAACATATTTTTACTATTCACAAGGTTCTCTATTTTTCCAAAATTTAAAACCAAACCAAATCTAACACACCAAATTCCCAATCCTACACTTCATGTACCTTATCAATCAAACACATATCACTACAAAAAATACCCAAATCAATTCTGTTGAGCTTAGTTTGATGATTGGGCAAACAAATTATGACAAACATTGGTTGGTTAAAAGCCCAATATTATCTAATGTGGGTGCTAGTGATGCAGGCCCAAAATGTCTAATTTCATAGTGCATCAGCCACTTCTAGTGATACACAACATGAGCCTATTATTTACCAAAATGCAATAGATTATTATATGAGCCAAGAGAGAGAGCACCGAACAAAAGTTGGGAACAAAAAGAAAGAAGAAAAAGAGGACATCTATCAACATCATGGGACAGCTGTGGCTCTAGCATAGCAACAAGACACAAGGACAATTCCATTATACCAAGAACATCAACAAATCAAAATACAGAAGATCACAAGTTTGGAAGGGCAAAACAAAAATGCAGAGCTATGGATAGTAGTTGTAATGGCTCAAAAATAGAAATACTTTGTGTTCATACCCTGGGTCAAGCTGTCCGACCCGGGATGTTTAGCGACAAACCGACTGACCTCTTCAGGTCAGACTATCCGACCTCTTCTCAAAGAGCTCAGCCAATGCCCGACCTCTTCTCAAAGAGCTCGGCCAAATTGCCAAAAGAGCCCAAAGCAGGCCCAAAATGAAGGAACACAGCCCAATCTAAAGGCAGCCAAAGCCCAGAAAGATAAAGGCGGTTCCCCTAAAGATAAGATGACTTCACTCAAAGATAAAATAAGATAAGATAAGATAACTATCTCATCTCCAGAAAGGTCACTCCTCACCATTATAAATACACTGGAGCACCCAGGTATAACTCATACTCTGATTCTACTCAATACCTGCTTAATACCCTTGTTAACTTAAGCATCGGAGTCCCTTGCAGGTTCCCCCCACCCTCCGGGGATGAAGGATCAGCACCATCACTGAGTCCAGCAAGTCGAACACACCAGCTCCGGCCACTATACACCTGCCAGACACGTCGGCTCCGACCAGCATAGAAGATCTCGTCTGAGATCGACCTACAGTTTCAGGTAACCCCAGGAACATTGGCGCCATTGCCGGGGAACCTGGAAGTCATCCCATCACCATGGCGGACGACCATGACAACGACCACGACTTAGATCTAGAGGATAGAACGCCGCATAAAAATGCGGACACTACACCAAAGGATACTCCTCAACTTAACAACGAAAAGGATTCTCCAAACACGGGAGCCATGGAAGCACTTCAAGACCGTTTAAAACAACTGAAAGAAGAACCCCTATATTAACGAGAAGCTGAAAAGGACCTACAAAGGGAGATAAAGCGACACCGGGAATTGGAGGATAAACTCCAAAAACTCGAAGCCGATCTCAAGGCTAAAGCTAAACGATCCTCTCATGAGGATAGCTCCTGCAATGACCAAGATCCATTCACCAAAGAGATCATGAAAGCTAAAGGTCCCAAAGGACTTCAAAGCTCCAGACATGACTCCGTACGACGGCACATCAGATCCAAGCCATCATCTTAACAATTTCAGAAGCAGGATGTATCTCACGGAGGCCTTAAATGCAATCCGTTATTCTCCATCCAGAAGGACAAAAGCCAAACACGCATCGAGCCTATTAGAGATCAAGCAAGGAGATCGAGAAAGCCTTCGCAACTACATGGAAAGATTCAACAAAACATGTCTGGGCATACAAAGTCTGCCAACAGAAGTAGCTATCAGGGGCCTCATCAATGGTCTACGAGAAGGACCTTTTGGCCACTCAATATCCAAGAAGCACCCAAACATCTCTGAACGAGGTACAAGAACGAGCAGAGAAGTACATCAACATGGAGGAAAACTCTCGACTAGGAGATATCTCAAAAACCGAACATTCCTACTCCTCTCGGGATAAGGATAAAGAGTCCAAGAAAAAAGAAGATCAACATGGAGAGAAGCCTAGAAAATACCACAATTACACCCCTTTGGGTATCTGTTGTGGATGTCTACCGAGAAATATGCAACACTGAGAAGATCCCATCAACTCGCCCAATCAAAAACAAAAGAGGTTGGACGAGTTGAAGGTCCACCTCACACCAAAGAGGTCGGACGAGTTGAAGGTCCACCTCACACCAAAGAGGTCGGACAAAGTTGAAGGTCCATCTCACACCAAAGTGGTCGGACAAGTTGAAGGTCAACCTCACACCAAAGAGGTCGGACAAGTCGAACGTCTCACACCAAAGAGGTCGAACGGGTTGAATGTCCACCTCACACCCCTGAGAGACATGTTCATAGAGGATTCGCAAGAGGAAGGATCTCTAAAATCATCTCGCAAAGGACACCTCAAAGAGGTATATTAAGGAAGGGAGAGAAGTTTGAATAGGACTACGGGGTGCAAACAAGCCTTCCAAGATTTTGAAAATTCTTGGGGCAACCACCCATTCTTACCCAACCAGGGAAAAGTGAAAAGCTCATATTATACCTCATAGTGGGAAGTCTGGCAATAGCCTCATCACTAGTTAAAGAAGACAAAAGTGGGCAACAACCTGTCTACTTCTTCATCAAGGCTCTACAAGGGGCCAAACTAAACTATCAAGAGATAGAGCAGTTCGCCTACGCCCTCATACTCACCTCTCGATGACTCCACCCATACTTTCAAGCTCACACTATCAGAGTTCGGACCAACCAGCCCATAGAAGGCATCCTACAGAAAACAGACTTAGCAGGAAGAATTCTACAGTGGGCAGTCAAGTTATCCGAAATTGATCTTCGACATAAAGCTCAGACAGCCATCAAATCACAGTATCTGGCCGACGTTATTACAGAGTACACTGACACCCCGGGAAATCCTACAAAATGGAAACTCTACATGGACGACTCTTCAAACAAAACCGGGAGTGGTGCAGGTGTAATTATATAAAGCGATCAGGGAAGCCAAATCAAGCTAAATGACCAAGCTGAATACGAGGTACTACTCGCTGGTTTAAGGCTAGCTAAGAAGGTAGGAGCTTACCATGTCCAGTGATTCACAAGTAGTCACCTCACAAATAGAAGGGAGCAACCAAGCTGAGGATCCCACCATGAAAAAATACCTCGGGTAATTCGGGGGACCCTGGAAAAAACTAGAGAACAGCTCAGACAATTCGGGGGACCCTGGACAAAAATAGAAAACAGCTCGGACATTTCAGGGAATATGAAGTCCGACACATACCTCAGGAGCAGAATGCCCGAGTGGATGCACTTTCAAAATTAGCCAGTACCAACAGTTCGGACAATTCGGGGAATATGAAGTCCGACACATACCTCGGGAGCAGAATGCCCGAGCTAATGCACTTTCAAAATCAGCCAACACCAAACCAGGGGGCAATAATAGAAGCCTCATCCAGGCTACATTACAAGACCACAACAAGGAAGGAAAACAAACCCTCTCCTCAAAGTCTAGCGACACCAGCTCATAATTCTTCTCCTCATCCCTATCCCTACAAATTCTACGGAACCTCTTAAGTCGCACACAGCACTCAGGGTCAGCCACAGTAACACGCATTAAAACTATGGAATCCAGTCAATCAGACATGCCGTCCGAGATATTAGTAGACATCTCAGTAATATTTTTTCAAGAAGACATAGGTCAACCATGAGGTTATTACCAAATAACTCAAACAAATAAGGAAACAACTCAGACAATAACAGCAAAACATCAGATGTCAGGTACAGCAGTAAAAGAGAAATTCCAGGACTCACACGAAAGTCCAGGGGCACCCTTTGGAGGCAACAACAGGGCAAGAACACAGAGAAGAGAAGCCAACAATCTATACCCAAACAGTCCGAACACCTCTCAAACAAAAGGTCAGAACAAAAGCTAGAACTTTTGTACAAAAGGAGTCAGGCAACGATGAAAAGAAACAGGAACGGCAGCCAAATCCTAAGCAAAGCACACTTTCTCCTCAAAGGCGAATACAAAAACTTTTTACAGAAAGAACTAAAGTTCTTCAGATCAAAAAGGGAGCTTGGACTGAAGAGCTCCCACAAGTCCTATGGGCATATCGGACAACTCCACACTTCAACACAGGGGAATCACCCTTCCGGTTGACTCACGGAGTGGAGGCAATGATTCCAGTAGAGATCGAAGAAGGATCCCCCAGAATGATCCTCTACAATAAAGAGGTCAACTCCCAAATCCAAAGGGAAATAGCTCGACCTATTCCCAGAAGTCCGAGAAATAGCTCAGATCAGGGAAGAAGCGTTAAACCGTCGCATGGCTTCAAGGTACAAACGAAAGGTAGTGCAGAGAAGCTTCGCCAATAATGACCTCATCCCAATTCGAAATGATATCGGAACAAGTCGACCGGGAGAGGGAAAGCTAGCAGCTAATTGGAAAGGACCATGCCAAGTCACGAAAGTACTGGGGAAAGGTCACCACAAAGTGTCCGACCTCGAGGGGCGAGAGCTACCAAGGTCATGGCATGCCTGCAAAAGGTGCCAGGCCGAGATCTAAAAGATTGCCCGACCTAGAAGGGTAAGCACTAACATGTACACATTCTTATTCATATCTTCATTTTATTATTAAAAAATTGCAGATTCCCTAAAAAGTTTCCTACCAAGACGCCCGACTACGGCAGGTCGGCAAGGTGAACACCAGATTCACCGCCCGATCACGACAAAGTCGGCAAGATGAAAACCAAATTCATCGTCCGATTACAAAGCGACAGGTCGGCAAGGTGAAAACCAACTTCACCGCCCGACCACGATGAAAACCGAATTCATCGTTTGATTTTGACAAAGGTCGACAAAGTGAAAACCAAAATTCACTGCTCTACAAACTCCCAAGACGCATCAATCTGAAGCATTCATCATAAAGCAACAGATCGACAAAAAGTGAAGAACAGATTCACTGTACGATCTCGATAGGAATGATCATCCGACAAAGGTGAAAACGTGATTCACCTAAAGGATGACCAAACCGGGACAGAAACCACCATCTACGAATTGGCAAAGATGAACACAGAATAATACAAGAAGTTATCGAAAGTGATCCCAAAAAGAACCTGACGAGGTCTTATGGATTGCTATATAATAACTTAAAAAGACTGGCCGACACTAAAAAGTTGGACCAAGTCAACCCAAGTTATCAGCAAATCCCTAGAAAGAGGTCTGGCCAACCCTATTAAAGAGGAATTGCTATAACTTAGAAGAGATTGACCTAATGAGGTCGGTCTCCTACAAGACAAGTTATAAAAGTAATCCCTGAAAGAGACCTAACAAAGGTCCAAGAAAGAGGATTACAAAAATAACTTAGAAGAGATCCACTTAACGAAGTCGGTCTCCTACAAAACAAGTTATAAAAGTAATCACTGAAAGAGACCTGAACAAGGTCCAAGAAAGAGGATTACAGATATAACTTAGAAGAGCCGACATGACAAAGTCGGCCCAAACGACAAAAGTTATAAAAGTAATCCCTGAAAGAGACTTGAACAAGGTCCAAGAAAGAGGATTACAGATATAACTTAGAAGAGCCCGACATGACAAAGTCGGCCCAAACGACAAAAGTTATAAAAGTAATCCCTGAAAGAGACTTGAACAAGGTCAAAGAAAGAGGATTACAGAAATAACTTAGGAGGACCCGACAAGACAAAGTCGGCCCAAGCGACAAAAGTTATAAAAGTAATCCCTGAAAGAGACTTGAACAAGGTCCAAGACAGAGGATTACAGACATAACTCAGAAGAGACCGACAAGAAGAAGTCGGACCAAGGAAAGCTACAGCTTGGACCAACAAGAAGAAGTCGGACCAATGAAAGCTACAGCTTAGACCGACAAGAAGAAGTCGGACAAAAAAAAAACGTGCGCTAAAACGGACATAGCTCCGCCCAAAAAGCCACGGCTTCACGACAAACAAGTCGGAAGAAGGCTGAAAAGTCCCCTCAACAAAGTAAAAGGGGCAATACCAGACTCGCACAAGGAGAAACTACTCAAAGATCGACCAAAGTCAGGATGCTTGAGCACGACTTCCCCGAAGAGATCGAAACTCTGAAAGCACGGTCTCACGGAAAAGTCCAAACTCAAGCAGGGGCAAAGTTATACAGGTCGACGTCAGCTAAAGAAGAGGCACAAGTACGACTTCAAAAAAGAACAAGCCAAAAGGTTGGGAAACAACTTAAGGCTCAAATGCACTTAGCCAAAAAGGATACAACTCCACTCAAAGAAAGCACAATCTCAAACAGGGCTACGAACATCATCCAAGACTAAAAAAAGGTTCTATATAAAGAACACTAAAAAGTCATTGGACAAGTCACTAAAAGCTCGGATATCAAGCCGCAAGGATAACTTCGCCAAAGCAGAGGGTTGTCAACACAAACTTAAAGCAAGGCGTGATCCAGAAGGCAAGGGTAGAAAACCCACACTACCGCTCAAAAGAGGTTGGACTGTGAAGTACCAAAACCTCTAGAAAATCTGCAAAGATTGCAAAGCAATGAAGAAACAAGCAAGACAGATGCTTGAGCACTACTTCCAAAGAGATCGAAGCTCTGAAAAGCACGATCTCATGGAAAGATCAAACTCAAGCAGGGGCACTGTTTATACCCTGGGTCAAGCTGTCCGACCCGGGATGTTTAGCGACAAACCGACCGACCTCTTCAGGTCAGACTATCCGACCTCTTCTCAAAGAGCTCGGCCAATGCCCGACCTCTTCTCAAAGAGCTCGACCAAATCGCCAAAGGAGCCCAAAGCAAGCCCAAAATGAAGGAACACAACCCAATCTAAAGGTAGCCAAAGCCTAGAAAGATAAAGGCGGTTCCCCTAAAGATAAGATGACTTCACTCAAAGATAAGATAAGATAACTATCTTATCTCCAGAAAAGTCACTCCTCACCATTATAAATACAGTGGAGCACCCAGGTATAACTCATACTCTGATTCTACTCAATACCTGCTTAATACCCTTGTTAACTTAAGCATCGGAGTCCCTTGCAGGTTCCCCCCACCCTCCGGGGACGAAGGATCAGCACCATCACTGAGTCCAGCAAGTCGAACACACCAGCTCCGGCCGCTATACACCTGCCAGACACATCGGCTCCGACCAGCATAGAAGATCTCGTCTAAGATCGACCTACAGTTTCAGGTAACCCCAGGAACACTTTGCATGCCAAGTGTTCATACCCTGGATCAAGCTGTCTGACCCGAGATGTTCTACAGACAAAGCAATCGACTTCTTTGGGTCAGGACAATCTGACTTCTTTCCAAAGAGCTCGGCCAAGTCACCAGAAAAGCCCAAAGAAAGGCCCAAATAGAGGGACACGCCCCAAATCTTAAGGCAGCCCAAGCCTACAGAGAGAAGGGCGCTTCCCATGAAGATAAGCTGACCTCACCTAGAAGCTAAGATAAGATAAGATAACTAACTTATCTTATCTAAGAAGGTCACGCCTCATCACTATAAATACACTGGAGCACCCAGGAATAACTCATATTCTGATTTTACTCAATACCTGCTTAAGACCCTTGCTAACTTAAGCATTGGAGTCCCTTGCAGGTACCCCCACCCTCCGGGGACGTAGGATCAGCACCATCACCAAGTTGGACACAACAACACCGATCAGCACCGAAGATCTCGTCCAAGATCGACCCACAGTTTCAGGTAACCCTCGGAATATTGGCGCCGTTGCCGGGGAACCTGGAAGTCATCCCAGCACCATGGCGGACGACCATGACAACAACCATGACTTAGATCTAAAAGATAGAACGCCGCACAAAAACACGGACACTACACCAAAAGATACTCCCCAAATCAACAAAAAGAACTCCCCAAACGAGGGAGCCCTGGATGCATTTCAAGATCGGTTAAAACAACTTGAGGAAGAAGCTCTACGTCAACGAGAAGTTGAGAAGGACCTGCAAAGAGAAATAAGACGATGCCGGGAATTGGAGAACAAACTCCTAAAACTTGAAGCCGATGTCAAGACTAAAGCCAGCCGATACACTCTCGAAGATACCACCCGCAAGGAGCAAGATCCATTCACAAAGGAGATCATGAAGACAAGAATCCCAAAAGACTTTAAACTTCCAGACATGATCTTGTACGACGGTACTACGGATCCCAGCCATCATCTCAGCAACTTCAGGAGCAGAATGTATCTCACCGATGCCTCGGATGCAGTTCGTTGCAAAGCCTTTCCAACTACTTTAACAAAACAGCAATTAGATGGTTCGACAACCTCCCTCCTAGATCCATCTCGAGTTTCGACGACATGGCCAAGAAATTCCTAGCCAGATTTTCCATCCAAAAGGATAAAGCTAAACATGTGCCGAGCTTACTGGGAATCAAACAAGGAGAAAGGGAAACCCTGCGCAACTACATGGAGAGATTCAACAAAACATGCCTGGATATACAAAACCTGCCAACAGAGGCCGCTATCATGGGCCTCATTAATGGCCTGCGAGAAGGGCCTTTTAGTCAATATATATCAAAGAAGTAACCCACGTCTCTGAATGAGGTGCAAGAACGAGCGGAAAAGTATATCAACATGGAAGAAAACTCCCGATTAGGAGAGACCTCAAAGGCCGGGTTCACCTCTCGAGATAAAGACAAAGATTCCAGAAAAAAGGAAAACCGCCATGGAGAGAAAATAAAAAATACCACAACTACACCCCTCTTCGGGTGTCTCTTGTGGATGTCTACAGAGAGGTTTGCAACACAAAAAAATACCACCAGCTCGACCACTCAAAGGCAAAAAAAGAGGAGGAAATCGGGCTGAATATTGTGAATACCATCGGATCCGCGGGCACTCCACCAATGAGTGTTTTGACTTAAAAAATATCATAGAAAAGCTCGTACGCGAAGGAAAGCTAGATCGATACCTGGCCACCCATGATGAAGAACAAAGGAAAAGAAGAAGAGCAGAAGATGTCGGACCAACTGTGCGATCATCCCAGACTCCAGAAAGACATGTCCACATGATACACGGCGGATTCGTCGGGGGAGGAATCTCCAAATCATCCCGCAAAAGACATTTCAAAGACGTATACCACGTCGCAGAAAAGGAGGAAGCACCCAATATCCCGGCGATCACTTTTACCAAAGAAGACGCATCCGGCATCGCGTCAGGGCATGACGATCCCATGGTCATCACTATTATACTGGCAAATGCAAATCTTCACAGCACGTTGATAGGCCAGGGGAGCTCTGCCGATATCTTATTCAAAACCGCTTTCGACAAACTCGGCTTGGAAGAAAAAGAACTCAGAGCATATCCGGACAGCCTGTTTGGGTTAGGAGATCCCCGGTTCAACCAATGGGATACATCTCGCACCACACAAATTTTGGAAAGGGAAGTCAGTCAAGAACACTCAAAATAGATTACATCATCATCGACGTAAGCTCCGCCTACAATGCCTGAATAGGTCGGGCAACGTTAAATCAACTCGGCGCAATAGTCTCGATCCCGCATCTATGCATGAGTTCCCAACTGCAAAAGAAATAGCCAGAGTAAAGGCAGATCAGAAGATGATGCGCTGCTGTTACAACGAAAGTCTAAACCTCAGAGGCAGAGGAGAAGAATTCCACACAATCGAGCTTGGTGGAGTTCGGAGGCGGGAGGAGCTCCGCCCACAACCTGAAGGAGAAATATAGAAAATACAAATCGGGAACACCCCGAACCAAACAACCAACATCGGCACACTCCTAAAAGGGGACATAAAAAAATCATAGTTCCTACACGACAACGCCGACCTCTTTGCGTGGAAGGCCGCAGACATGCCAGGCATAGATCCCAAACTAATGTGCCACAAACTAGCAGTCTACCCAGGATCTCGGCCGGTACAACAAAGGCGCAGAAAGCTGGGACCAGAACGCTCTCAAGCAGTGGAAGAACAGGTACGAGCTCTACTGGAGGCAGGCTTCATAAGAGAAGTCAAATACCCGCTATGGCTTGCTAATGTCGTTTTGGTAAAAAAGTCAAATGGGAAGTGGAGAATGTGCACCGACTATACCGATCTCAACAAAGCTTGCCCGAAAGATCCTTATCCACTCCCAAACATCGACGCACTGGTTGATGCCTCATCCGGATACAAATACCTCTCCTTTATGGACGCATACTCGGGATATAACCAAATCCCAATGTACCCACCCGACCAAGAAAAAACCTCTTTCTTAACCCCAAAGGCAAATTACGGTTACATTGTTATGCCCTTCGGTCTCAAAAACGCGGGAGCCACTTACCAAAGATTAATGAACAAAATTTTTTTAGATCATATCGGAAAGATCATGGAGGTCTACGTAGACGACATGCTAGTGAAGACACAAAACGAAGAGATGTTATTATCCGACCTGACACAAGTATTCAACACCATAAGACGACACGGCATGCGACTCAATCCCACGAAATGTACCTTCGCAGTAGAAGCTGGTAAATTTTTGGGTTTTATGATCACACAGAGAGGAATCGAGGCAAACCCGGACAAGTGCAGGGCCGTACTCGACATGAAAAGCCCGACTTGTATCAAAGAGGTACAACAACTCAATGGGCGGTTGGCAGCCTTGTCCAGATTCCTGGCTGGATCATCAATAAGATCTCTCCCCTTCTACGCCACTCTAAGAAAGGGAAAGGAGTTTGAATGGACAGCTGAATGCGAGCAAGCCTTCTAAGACTTCAAAAAATTTCTGGGACGGCCACCTATATTAAGTCGGCCACGGGAAGGAGAACCACTCATCTTGTACCTCGCAGTGGAAAATCAGGCAATAGCCTCAACACTGGTCCGAGAAGACAACAATGGGAAACAACCCATATACTTTATCAGCAAAGCGTTACAAGGGTCCGAGCTGAACTACCAGAAAATAGAAAAGTTCGCTTACGCTCTCATAATAACATCTCGATGACTTCGCCCATATTTCCAGCCTCACACCATTAAAATTCGGACCAACCAGCCCATAAAAGGAATCTTACAGAAAACAGACTTGGCAGGTAGAATCTTGCAATGGGCAGTCGAGTTGTCCGAATTCGACCTTCAATACGAAGCTCGGACGGCCATTAAATCTCAATATATGGCTGAATTCATTGCGGAATTTACGGACACACTGGAAATCCCCGCAGAATGGAATCTATACGTGGACGGCTCCTCAAATAAAATGGAAAGTGGCACAGGCGTAATAATTGAAAGCGACCAAGGGACCCAGATCGAACTCTCCCTCAAATTCGGGTTCCCTGCCTCAAACAATCAAGCGGAATATGAGGCACTACTAGCTGGTTTGAAGCTGGCTAGGGAGGTTGGAGCTCAAAAACTTATCATCTTCAACGACTCACAGGTAGTCACTTCATAAATAACAGGAAGCTACCAAGCCAAAGATCCCACTATGAAAAAGTACTTGGACAAAACCAGGGAACAGCTTGGACAACTCGGAGAGTATGAGATTCGACACATACCCCGAGAACAGAATGTCCGGGCCAATGCACTCTCAAAACTAGCCAGCACCAAACCAGGAGGCAACAATAGAAGCCTTATCCAAGAAATTCTATAGAATCCATCAATCTCAGAAAAAGAAAAGGTCCTAGCCATAACAGGTTGCGATCAGGGATGGATGACCCCCATAATTAATTACCTCACAACAGAAGCCCTCCCTACAGATGAGAAAGGGGCAAAGAGGTTAAAATGGGAAGCACAATACTACACCATCATAAATAATACTTTATACAAAAGAGGGATTTCAACACCATTGCTAAAATGCGTGCCGACTTCCAACACTAGGGATATCCTAGAAGAAGTACACAGTGGCATTTGTGGCAATCACCTCGGAGCGCAAGCACTCGCCAAAAAAGTACTTCGATCAGGATTCTATTGGCCAACTCTACAAAAAGAAGCCACAGAATTTGTAAGGACATGTTTGCCATGTCAAAAGCATGCCAACTTCCACACCGCTCCGCCAGAGGAACTCATCAGGGTAACCTCACCTTGGTCATTCGCAAAATGGGGACTCGATCTCCTCGGACCTTTTCCTCAAGGATCAGGACAAGTCAAATTTCTCATAGTAGGAATAGACTACTTCACAAAATGGATTGAGGCAGAACCCCTAGCCAATGCCACAACTCAAAGAAGTCGGAGATTCCTATATAGAAACATTGTCACAAGGTTCGGAGTTCCATACTCCATCACTACAGACAATGGTACCTAGTTCATAGACGCATGCTTCAGAAAACTAGCGGCCGACCTGAATATAAAACAACAATTTACCTCTGTTGAGCACCCCAAGCCAATGGGCAAGCTAAAGCTGCTAACAAAGTTATATTAGCAGGGTTAAAATGGAGATTACAGGAGGCAAAGGGAGCCTGGGCTGAAGAGCTCCCGCAAGTCCTATGGGCATATCGAACGACTCCATATTCCACGACAAAAGAGTCACCTTTCCGATTAGCCTACGGAATGGAGGCAATGATCCCAGTGGAGGTCGAAGAAGGATCACCCAGAGTAATCCATTTTAGTGAAAAAGCCAATTCCCAACTTCAAAGGGAAGTGCTCGACTTACTTCCAGAAATCCGAGAAAAAGCTCGGATAAGGGAAGAGGCGCTGAAACGACGAATGGCCTCTAGAAACAACCGAAAAGTAATACTGCAGGCCTTTGCTGAAAACGACCTCATCCTAATCCAAATCGATATAGGAACAACTCGACCTGGAGAAGGAAAGCTGGCAGCAAACTGGAAAGGACCCTTTCGAGTCATAGAAGTATTGGGAAAGGGTTACTACAGGCTTTCCGAACTTGACGGGCGAGAGCTTCCTAGATCATGGCACGCCTGCAACCTAAGAAGGTACTATAGCTAGGGATGATAAAAGATCTTGGACAAGACACGCTCTTTTTCCTGAAAAAAAGGTTTTTTAACGAGGTGCCCCGCCAAGACCTATAAATCACCCGACTTAGGAAATTAACTCCTCATGTATATTTGTATTTTCTTTTAATAAAATTTGTTCAGATTCTCTACAAACGCTTAAGTCGTATTATTCTGAAAACATTCATCGCCCGATTGTAAAGCTACAGATCGACAAAAAGTGAAAATCAAATTCACTGCGCGATCACGATAAAAACGAGGGATAAAAACCTAAATTCTACAAAATCGGCAAAGATGAAAACAGAATAATGCAAGAAGTTATAGAAAGTGATCCATAGAAAGGACCTGATGAGGACCTAATAAAATGGATTGCTATAAAATAACTTAAAGACTGGCCGGCATAAAAAGTCGGACCAGCCACAACAACCCAAGTTATAAGTAAAGCCTTGGAAAGAGGCCTGGCCAGCCCTATAAAAGAGGATTACTATAACTTCGAAGAGCCCGACATGGTGAAGTCGGACTCCTACAAAAAGTTACAAAAGGTAATCCCTGAAAGAGACCTAAAACAAGGTCTAAAAAAGAGGATTATCAAGTAACTCGACAGGGCCTGACGTGACAAAGTCGGCCCGGAAAGATAAAGTTACAAAAGATAATCCCCGAAAGAGACCTAAAACAAGGTCCAAAAAAGAGGATTATCAAGTAACTCAACAGGGCCCGATGTGACAAAGTCGGCTCGGAAGGATAAAGTTACAAAAGATAATCCCTGAAAGAGACCTAAAACAAGGTCCAAAAAAGAGGATTATCAAGTAACTCGACAGGGCCTGACGTGACAAAGTCGGCCCGGAAAGATAAAGTTACCAAAGATAATCCCTGAAAGAGACCCAAAACAAAGTCAAAAAATGAGGATTATTAAGTAACTCGACAGGGCCCAACGTGACAAAGTCAGCCCAGAAGGATAAAGTTACAAAAGATAATCCCTGAAAGAGACCTAAAATAAGGTCCAAAAAAGAGGATTATCATGTAACTCGACAGGGCCCGACATGACAAAGTCGGCCCAGAAAGATAAAGCTACAGAAATAACTCAGAAGAACCCAACATGACGAAGTCGGCACAAACGACAAAGAGTTACAAAGTAATCCCTAAAAGAGACTTGAACAAGGTCCAAGAAAGAGAATTACAGAAATAACTCGTAAAGAGCTCGACATGATGGCCACCCGAAAACCTCAAAAAGCAAATCCTAATAGAGACCTCACAAAAGGTCCAAATGAAATGGATTGCTAAAGATAACTTTGGGACAAAGAAAGAAGACCAACACACAAGGTGGATTCAGCCTTAACAGAAGTCGGGCTACAAACATAAAGTAAAAAAGGTCCAATCCAAACACAAGTCGCAGTAATGAACAAACTCAAGAAGCCATCAGAGTCAAGCCCAAGAGTTCGGAGACTATTTTGTTTAACGAAAATAAAGTTGCTAAGCAAAGCAACTAAAGAAGTACCAAAGTCAGAAGCATGCTTTACAAAATAAAAAGTTCAAAAGCCCACAGGCCGGGCTACGCCAAAATATACCAAGGATAATTAAAAAGAACTCAGAAGTCCCTCCTTAGCGGCATCAACATGAGGTGAAGGTAGACGAGCTTGGAGAGGCACCGCATCCACTGTCCCATTGCCTCGACTCAAGATCTGACAATCAGGATCTGACTCAACTACGGTCGAGGGGACTGAAGAGACCGGCGTAGTAGAAGCTTTAAGAGAAGGCGCAGGAAGAGGCTCAACGTCATCACCAGGATCATCCGGGACAATCTTGCCATCCTTTACTACGTTATCTAGACTAAAGAGAGTCAAATCGGCATCAGGGGCAATAATCTGGACCTGCTCCCTCAGGTTCTCATAGGCGGCACTCACGCTACCTACAAGGTGACCCTGGAGCTTGGCATAATCAACCCGAGAAGTTTCCAAGTCATCTCGGAGATGCACCAACTCCCTATAAGCTGAGACATAGCTATCCTTGTGCTTCAATGCCATGTCCTCAGCCAACTTCAAAGAAGCTGCCAAAGCGATAGAGCTAGCCTTCTCACCCTCCAATTCCTTTTCTACCTTCGCCAACTTCACCTCCAACTCCTCCTTCAGACCCTTGATCCGATCAAACTCCGATTTAGCCTCTTCCATGAAGGATTTTGTAGCATGAATCGGGATACTCTGAGCAGTTCAGAAAATAGCCGCACCCATATGTGCCATCTTCACACTATTTCTGGTGATGAAATCTAGGTGCTGAAGAAGGGACACATCATCCATGGATTGCGCACTGTAAGGGGCAATTTGCTGGTCGACAAACTCGACAGCATCAAAATCCGGGGCATCCAGGTTAAAGGGCTTAGATGTTTTTTGCTTTTTCGAGGAAGGAGCACCAGTAGAAGTTTGTGGAGGATCTGCCAGGCGAACCTGAGGAGTAGGAATCACCCTCCTCAGCCCGGGGGAACTTGGCACGGGCGGTTTCATGATGGTTTGAGAAGACCCCCCCAGCCGCCTTGACCGAGATTTTTTGTGCAGCGGCTGCCTTCCTGGCTTTTTTGAAAGCCTTCATGGAGTCGTTGTTTTTCGACATTTCTGAAAAACAGAAAAGACAGAATCAACAAACAAAAGTCATGGATCACAGGGGTAAAATAGAATAAAATAACACGTCAGTCAATACCCAACACTTTTCGGACTAAAGATGGGTCCCCCCAGAAATTTCTTAGTATCCAGATGCGGAGGCTCCCCCCAAATATCCTCCAATACACTCACAAAGGCTTGTTCGACCCCGTCCAACATCTCCCAAGTATACCGAGACACCATGACATTCTTTTGCCACTCAAGAGGAAAAGCAGGTTCATCATTTTCATCAAGAAAAAAGGGGCGAACCCCCTCAACAGCTCGAACTTTAAAGAAATAGTTTTTAAAGTCCTTAAAGGACTCATCATACATGGCAAAGACTTTGTGCCCTTAAGCAGATCTAAAGGAAACCCAAGAAGCTTTCTTTTTTGAAGAGGCCCCAGGCTTGGCCAAAACAAACAAATAGAGGAAAAGAGTTAGAGAAGGCTTGATGCCTGACTCTTGACCCAGCAGCTGAAAAATTTTTTAAGACCCCACGAATTGGGATGAAGCTGGGATGGAGCAATGTTACAAGACCACAACAAGTTGGTCTCAAAAGCGGAAAAAGGAAAAGTAATGTCCAACAGACTAAAGAAGTATTCATAAGCATAAAAATAGGGACGCTCTCCCTCAACTGAAGTAGGAAAACAAACTCTCTCATTGGAATCAAGTGCTACCAGCTCGTAATTCCCTTCCTGGGCACCACTACCACAAACCTTATGGTGTTTTTGCAGCTCTCTACAGAAGTCAGAATCCACCACTGAAAGACATAGAAGAACCATGGAATCCACCCAATTGGCCATGCCCTCAGGGACTTGGGAAGATGTCTCAACAATATTCTTGCGAGAAGCCATAAGACCAACTAGTCCTACAATAAAGAAAAGAATATCAGATTACTAAAACACATCTCGGACAGCAGCAAAACAACTCGACTACACAACCCAGCATATTACAAGCAACAAAAGAAGTCCCCAAGACTTACACTAAAAATCCTGGGGCACCATTTGGGGGCAGCCACAATACAAGAACCCAAGAAGATTTACAAGATTCACACCCTAGCAACAATCCTTCCCTTTCAAAACCAGAAACAACAACTGAAGCAGAAAACATCAAGAAAACATCGTCTTCATCAAAAGAGAAACTACCAACAGAACCTAAAACCACTAAAGGAGCAACCTTTTTTCAAGCAGCATCAACATGCAAAACCCTAGAGACACTAAAGGGAAGAGGACCAGAACACGTACATCACAGCGGCAGTCAAGCACAGCAATATGAAAAGATTCAAGCGTTTCAACATAGATGCAGGCAAAATAAAAACTTTATCACATTCCAAAAAGAAGCAGGGAAAAGAATCAACCTGAGGAAAAGAGGAAGCGCTGAAGAAAGTAAACCAAAATCGCACTCCAAGAGCAATACCAAACGATCGCCAAGCAAACGTCGCAGAAAGGAAATGAGAAATCACAGAGAAAACAGAAAAGAGAGAAAGAAGGTTACGAAGAAGAGAAACCGTTTTTCAAATGCGAAGTTTAAAAATAAAGAGACCCAGAGAAAACGGAGCATTAAAAGCCCGTTAATGAGGGTGTTAAACCCTCACACGTTTCCAAAGCTAGAGCGCTAAATGCAAAAACGCGCACTTAAAGAAGCAGAAACGTTCCACATTCAAAAAAGGAGCTCCACAAAGATAAAGCGATAAAATGCTCGAGTTCGGCTTTGCCCAAGAAGGCTCGAAGACCAAGACTCGACCTCTAGATAAAGACCGAGCTCGAGCAGGGGCACTGTTCATACCGTGGATCAAGCTGTCCGACTTGGGATGTTCTACAGACAAAGCAACCGACCTCTTTAGGTCAGGACAACCCGACTTCTTTCCAAAGAGCTCAGCCAATTCACCAGAAAAGTCCAAAGAAGGGCCCAAATAGAGGGACACACTCCAAACCCTAAGGCAGCCCAAGCCTACAGAGAGAAGGGCGGTTCCCATGAAGATAAGCTGACCTCACCTAGAAGGTAAGATAAGATAAGATAACTAACTTATCTTCTCTAAGAAGGTCACGCCTCATCACTATAAATACATTGGAGCACCCAAGTATAACTCATATTCTGATTCTACTCAATACCTGCTTAAGACCCTTGCTAACTTAAGCATCGGAGTCCCTTGCAGGTACCCCCACCCTCCGGGGACGTAGGATCAGCATCATCACCAAGTCGGACACAACAGCACCAACCAGCACCGAAGAACTCGTCCGAGATTGACCCACAATTTCAGGTAACCCTCAGAACACCAAGGAAGACAACAACTCCAAGGACAACAGAGGTTGTGGATCAGACCCTCCAACAAGCAGCGTTAGTAGAGCAGGATGGAAAAAGGACTGCATGTCATTGGAGACAGCTCCAACGTGTTGATGGTACGAGAAATTGGAAAAGGCAAGGAAGAACAAGGTGGTAGAGCAAGCTGATTCTATAAAGAAGGCCTCACTTCAACATTTGAAGACAAGAAAAAGAGAGCACACACTCAGAGCACCATCTCTAACACAGAGCTAGAATCTTTTTCTTCTACTCAAGCTTAATTTTTGATCTTTTTGTTATGGCTATCTTGTGTCATTTTCTGTTTTGAGAAAAGGCTAATCTTGTGAGGTTGAAAAGCCAAAGAGTGAAAAGGCAAGAGTGATGCAAAAGAGCCACTGATTTCTGATGTAAGTTGGGTTTATGAACTAGGATTAGTTTCCCTTGCCAAGTTGGGTTAGCACTTGGTGAGATTGAATTTGTTTGATTCCCCTTCCTAGTTGGGACAGCACTATGGGAAGCTAAGCTTTGGTGATTAAAGCTTAGGGGTAGTTACTAGTTGAATTGAGGAGTAATTCAATAGTATTGGTGTATGTAATCTGTGAATGATTAGTGAAAATTCTACCATGGTTTGTGGTGGAGACTGGACATAGGATTCATTGCACAAAGAATCCAAATCAAGATACATGATGGCCTCTATCTCTTCTTTCCTTCTCTGTTTTATTTCTGAGTATGAGACAAAACGAAATAATCTCTTGCAACTTAAGCTTCTACTGAAACAGAGTTTGAAACTTTAAGTTTTAAGCCAACTTGATTTAACCTCCCTTCTCAAGTTCAAGTAGAACCATCAATTAGTATCAAGAGCAAGATCTTAAGGAGTCAAGCTTCACAGCTTGGAGTAAAGATCCATGGCCAACAACATGAGTCCCAACATCGTGGTTTTCACTCTCATTGAAGGGTAGTCTAATAATAGACCTCACTATTTCAATGGCAGCAACTATTCTTACTGGAAAGAAAGAATGAGAATCTTTGTGCATTCAATCGACTACAACATCTGGAAGATCATCCTCAATGGACCAAATGTTCCCACAAAACAAAATGCTGATGGAGAAGTTGTGGCAAAAGAAGACAACGAGTGGACAGAAGAAGAAAAGAAGAAGGTTGAACTCAATGCCAAGGCTATCAACCTGATGCACTGTGCTATCAGTTTTGAAGAATTCAGAAAAGTGTCAAGGTGCAAGACGGCTAAAGAAATATGGGACAAGCTCAGACTCACTCATGAAGGCACTAAGCAAGTGAGGGAGACCAGAATCGACATGCTGATGAAGGAGTATGAAATGTTCAGCATGAAAGATGATGAGAGCATCGATCAAATGTTCGAAAGGTTCTCAATAATCATCAACAGTCTGGATGCCATGGAAAGGAGCTATTTTGAAGAAACCTTAGTGAGAAAGATCCTGAGGAGTCTGACTAAGAAATGGGAAGTAAAAAGCACATCCATCTCTGAAAGGAATGATTTGATCAAAATCACCTATGATGAGCTAAGAGGCAAGCTGATGGCCTATGAAACCACTCACATGTCTCAAGACAAAGATGACAAAACGAAAAGTATAGCACTAAAATCAAGAATGAAAGCAAAGGAAGAAGAATCTGATGACAGTTTCTCAGATGGAAAAATGGTGCTCTTTGCAAGAAAAATGAGAAGATTACTGAGATTCAAAAGCAAGGGCAAAGAAAGCTCTGCATCCAAAGATACCAAGAAGGATCAAGTCAAGTTCGCATGCCATCACTGTAAGGAATCAGGTCACTTCAAGTCAGATTGTCCTCAACTTAAGAAAGGCAAAAAATCCAAGAAAGATAAAAAGAAGGTGATGATGGCAACATGGGAGGACTTGGAAAATAACACCAGCTCAGAGAGCATAGATCAAAAAGCTCAGCTATGTCTGATGGCAGATCATGATGATGAAAATGAGGTAGATCTTTCTGACTTGTCTATTGATGAACTGCACTACATTATCAAAGATATTTCTGTGAACTCTAAGAAACTCTTGGATAAGTATGCAAAATGTAAGAAAGAAAACGAGGCATTGAGGACAGAAAATGATCTTCTTTTGAAAAAGGTTAAGGCTTCCGAAACTGGTAATGAAAAGTTTTTAAAAGAAGAAAATAGTGCTTTGCGAGCTGAATTAGAGAAATTCAAACTCAAGCATGAAGTTACTGCTTCCACTGATTTGATTTTTGAAAACAAAAAGCTGAATGAACAAATAAAAAATTTGAATGAAGACTTAGCAAAGTTTGTTCAAGGTTCTCAAAATCTAAACAAACTACTTGCTTGTCAAAGGTTTGCGTCTGAAAAATCTGGACTTGGATTCAAAGAGAAAAATAAATCTGTTTTCAAACAAAGCTTTCAAAAACCTGAATCCTCCTCTTCCAAGTTTTTCAAACCAAAAGGATTCAGCAAACCTCAGAAATCAATGGACAAGAATCATTGCTACAAGTGCAACAGAAATGGTCATGATCCTCCTCAATGTTTCATCTTTCTCAAGTCTTTTGGTAATAATAGTAAATTTTATAAAGTTGTTCATGATTTTAATGCTCTTGGACAACCAAGAAGATTTCACATCAAAGGATCCAAATAGATTTGGATACCTAAGGTTATTTGAAGAACATGCAGGTTTGCCTTACATCCAAGAAGAAAATGGACATGTGGTATCTTGATAGTGGATGTTCAAGGCATATGACCGAAAGGGATACATTCTTCGTTAAACTCAACAAGTATAATGGAGGATTTGTCACTTTTGGAGATAATGGTAAAGGTAAAATAATTGCCATTGGTAAGGTTGGCAAAATTTTTCTACTTGCATTGATACTGCCTTTTTAGTTAATGGGTTAAAGCATAATCTATTGAGCATAAGTCAATTGTGTGACCTTGGATATGCTATAATCTTTAGAAAATCTGATTGTAGAGTCATAAATGAGAAAACATGGGCTATTTTATTTTTTGCCAAAAGAAGTGACAATGTTTATGGTATTTCTCTAGATGATCTAAAAGTTCAAAATATAACTTGTTTTTCTTCAATGGAATCTGAAAAATGGATGTGGCATAAGAGGTTAGGACATGCTAGCATGTTCCAAATCTCTAAGCTTATAAAGAGAGGCTTAGTTAGAGGTCTTCCTAATATAAAATTTGATAAGGACATCATTTGTGATGCTTGTCAAATGGGTAAACAAATAAAAACCTCTTTCAAACCCAATGAAGATGTATCTACTAAGAAACCATTGGAGTTGTTGCATCTTGATCTGTTTGGACCAACTAGGACTCAAAGTCTTGGAGGAAAGAGTTATGGCATAGTAATTGTGGATGACTATACTAGATTTGGTTGGGTGTTCTTTCTAGCTCATAAACATGAAGCATTTTTCGTTTTTCAAAAATTCAGCAAAAAGATTCAAAATGAAAAAGGTTTAAAAATTGTTTTAATTAGAAGTGACCATGGTAAGTGTTCATACCCTGGGTCGAGCTGTCCGACCCGGGATGTTCTACAAACAAAGCGACCGACCTCTTTAGGTCAAGCGGACCGACTTCTTCGTAAAGAACTCGGTCCAAATCGACAGGAAAGCCCAAAGAAGGGCCCAACTCAAGGAATACGATCCCGATCCAAGGGCAGCCCAAGCCTATAGAGATAAGGGCAGTTCCATGGAAGATAAGCTGACCTCGACAAAAGATAAGATAAGATAAGATAACTAACTTATCTTATCTAAAGAAGGTCACATCTCACCATTATAAATACACTAGAGCACCCAGGTATAGCTCATACTCTGATTCTACTCAATACCTGTTTAATACCCTTGCTAACTTAAGCATCGGAGTCCCTTGCAGGTACCCCCCACCCTTTGGTGACAAGGGATCAGTAGCATTCTCAGTTCCACAAGTCGGACACACCAGCTCCGGCTGCTACACACCTGTCAGACATGTCGGCTCCGACCAGCACAGAAGATCTCGTTCGAGATCGACCTACAGTTTCAGGTAACCCTCGGAACATTGACGCCGTTGCCAGGGAACCTGGAAGTCATCCCATCACCATGGCGGACGACCATGACAACAACCACGACTCAGATCTAGAGGATAGAACACCGCACAAAAATGCGGACACTACACCAAGGGATACTCCTCAACTTAACAACAAAAAGGACTCTCCAAACGCGGAAGCTATAGAGGCGCTTCAAGATCGATTAAAGCAACTCGAGAAAGAAGCCCAACATCAACGCGAAAAAGAAGAAGATCTACATCGAGAGATAAGGCGACGCCAGAAATTAGAAGATAAGCTTCTAAAACTCGAAGCCGATCTCAAAACCAAAGCTACTTGATCCACTCCAGAGGATAGCTCTCGCAAGGATCAAGATCCATTCTCCAGGGAAATCATGAAGACCAAAATCCCAAAGGACTTCAAACTTCCGGATATGACTCTGTACGATGGCACTTCAGACCCCAACCATCACCTCAGCCATTTCAGAAGTAGAATGTACCTTACTGACGCCTCGGATGCAGTTCGTTGCACAGCTTTTCCAACAACTCTTACCAAGACAGCCATTAGATGGTTTGACAGCCTACCTTCAAAGTCCATCTCGAGCTTCAACGCCTGGCCAAAAAATTCCTGGCCAGATTTTCCATACAAAAAGATAAGGCTAAATATGCCCCCAGCCTACTAGGGATCAAGTAAGGAGATCGGGAAAGTCTCCGTAACTACATGAAAAGATTCAACAAAACATGCATGGACATATAAAGTCTACCAACATAAGCTGCTATTATGGGCCTCATAAATGGCCTACGAGAAGGACCTTTCAGCCAATCTATATCTAAGAAATATCCTGCATCCTTGGACGAAGTACAAGAACGGGCGCAGAAGTACATCAACGTGGAGGAGAATTCACGACTTGGGGAAGCCTCGATGTTCGGTTCCGCCCACCGAGACAAATATAAAGAATCCAAGAAAAAAAAAGATCACTCCGGGGAGAAAATAAAAAAATATCATAACTACACCCCTCTTAGGGTATCCTTGGTAGATGTTTACAAAGAAGTCTGCCATACGGAAAAAATACCCCCAGCTCAGCCACTCAATGGCAAAAGAGAAGGAGGAAATCGGAACGAATACTGTGAGTATCATCGAGTCCGAGGACATTCCACCAACGAATGCTTCGACTTGAAAAATGTCATAGAAAAATTAGTAAGAGAAGGAAAACGAGATCGGTTTTTGGCCAACCGGGATGAAGAGCCAAGAAAAAGAAGAAGGGATGAAAATGTCGGACGGTCTGAGCGATCACCTCGCACACCGGAAAGACACGTCCACATGATACACGGCGGATTTACGGGAGGGGGAATCTCCAAATCATCCCGCAAGCGACACCTCAAAGAAATATACTATGTCGAAGGAAAGAAGGAGGCGTCAGACATCCCAGCAATTACGTTTACCAAAGAAGACGCATCCGGAATCATCTCAGGACACGACGATCCCATGGTCATCACTATCATACTAGCAAACGCCAACCTCCACCATACATTAATTGACCACGGAAGCTCCGCCGATATCTTATTCAAAACTGCCTTCGACAAGCTCGGCTTAGAAGAAAAAGAGCTAAGAGCATACCCGAACAGCCTGTTCGGACTTGGGGATACCCCAGTACAACCACTGGGATACATATCGCTACACACAACCTTCGGAAAGGGGAACTAATCCAGAACACTCAAGATAGACTACATCGTGGTCAACAGTAAGCTCAGCCTAAACCAACTCGGCGCAATAGTTTCAACTCCACATCTATGTATGAAATTTCCAACTGCAGAAGGGTTAGCTACAATAAAAGCAGATCAAAGGATGGTGCGTCGCTGTTATAACGAAAGTCTAAACCTTAGAGGTGAAAGAGAAGAGTTCCACACAATCGAACTTGGTGGAGTTCAGAGGCGAGAAGAACTTCGTCCACAGCCCGAAGGTGAAGTAGAGAAAGTTCAGATCGGAGACACCTCAGATAAGACAACTAATATTGGCACAATCCTGAAAGGAGACATAAAGGAATCACTCATACAGTTCCTACGAGATAATGTTGATCTCTTCGCATGGAAAGCCACCGACATGCCAGGCATAGATCCCGAACTGATGAGCCACAAGTTGGCAGTCTATCCGGGATCCCAGTCGGTACAACAAAGACGAAGAAAACTCGGACCAGAATGGTCTCAAGCTGTGGCAGAACAAGTGTAAGCACTGCTAGAGGCAGGATTCATAAGAGAAGTTAAGTACCCACTATGGCTAGCAAACGTCATCTTGGTGAAAAAGTCAAATGGGAAGTGGCGAATGTGCACCGACTACACCAACCTCAACAAAGCCTGCCCAAAAGATCCTTATCCACTCCCAAGCATCGACGCTCTAGTAGACGCCTCATCGGGATATAAGTATCTCTCGTTTATGGGCGCATACTCGGGGTACAACCAGATCCCAATGTATCCACCGGATCAAGAAAAAACCTCATTTCTAACACCCAAAGCAAACTATTGCTACATCATAATGCCTTTCGGCCTTAAGAACGCGGGAGCTACTTATCAAAGGCTAATGAATAAGGTCTTCTCAGACCACATCGGAAAAGAAAGCTTAGAAGAGACATTACTAACCGACTTGATTCAAGTGTTTGACACCATACGGAAGCATGGCATGCGACTTAACCCGACCAAATGCACCTTCGCAGTGGAAGCAGGTAAGTTCTTGGGCTTTATGCTCACACAAAGAGGAATTGAGGCAAATCCAGATAAATGCCAGGCCATACTCAACATGAAGAGCCCAATCTGCATCAAAGAGGTAAAACAACTCAATGGGAGATTGGCGGCCTTGTCCAGATTCCTAGCAGGGTCAGCGATAAGATCCCTCCCTTTCTACGCTACTTTAAGGAAGGGAAAAAAGTTCGAGTGGACAACGGAATGCGAGCAAGCCTTTCGAGACTTCAAAGAATTCTTGGGACGGCCACCTATCCTATCTCGATCACGAGAAGGAGAACCACTCATACTATACCTCGCAGTAAGAAGTCGGGCAATAGCCTCAGCACTAATTAGAGAAGACGATAGTGGGCAACAACCCGTCTACTTCATTAGTAAAGCACTGTAGGGGTTAAAGCTGAACTACCAGAAAATAGAGAAGTTTGCCTACGCTCTCATACTAACATCCCGACGACTTCGCCCGTACTTCCAAGCTCATACCATTAAGGTTCGGACCAACTAGCCCATAAAGGGGATATTACAGAAAACAGATCTAGCAGGAAAAATCCTACAATGGGCAATCGAATTGTTTGAGTTTGACCTCCAATACGAGGCACGGACAGCCATTAAGTCACAATACCTAGCTGACTTCATTGTAGAATTCACAGACACCCCGGAGATCCCCATAGAGTGGAATATATACGTGGACGATTCCTCAAATAAAACCGGAAGCGGTGCAGGTGTGATAATCGAAAGCAACCAAGGAACCCAACTTGAACTTTCCCTCAAATTCGAATTCTCGGCCTCGAACAACCAGACGGAATATGAAGCATTATTAGCTGGTTTGAAGCTGGCTAGGGAGGTTGGAGCTCAGAAACTCAACATCTACAGCGATTCACAAGTCGTTACCTCACAAATAACAGGGAGCTACCAAGCCAAAGACCCTACCATGAAAAAATATTTGGATAAAACCAAGGAACAGCTCGAACAACTCAGGGAATATAGGATCTACCACATACCCCGCGAGCAAAACACCCTAGCTGACGCACTCTCAAAACTGGCCAGCACCAAACCAGGGGGCAACAATAGAAGCCTCATCCAGGAAATACTGCAGAACCCGTCAATATCGGAAGAAGAAAAAGTCCTAGCCATAACAGGACGGCATCAAGGATGGATGACCCCCATAATTAACTACCTCAAAACAGAAGCGCTCCCTACAGATGAAAAGGAGGCAAAGAGGTTAAAAAGGGAGGCACAATACTACACTATCATAAACAACACCCTATACAAAAGAGGGATCACAGTACCATTGTTAAAATACGTACCGACCTCCAATACAAAGGAAGTCTTGGAGGAAGTACACAATGGCATTTGTGGCAATCATCTCGGAGCGCAAGCTCTCACCAAAAAGGTACTCCGGGTGGGATTCTATTGGCCAACTCTACGAAAGGAAGCTACAGAATTTGTAAAGACATGTCCACCATGTCAGAAGCATGCCAACTTTCACATCGCCCCGCCGGAAAAGCTCATCAGCGTGACCTCACCCTGGCCATTTGCAAAGTGGGGACTCGATCTTCTCGGACCCTTTCCTCAGGGATCGGGACAAGTTAAATTCCTCATAGTAGGGGTAGACTATTTCACAAAATGGATCGATGCAGAACCCCTAGCCAATGCCACTGCTCAAAGAAGCTGGAAATTCCTATATAGGAACATCATTACAAGGTTCGGGGTCCCATACTCCATCACCACAGATAATGGCACCCAATTCACAGATGCAGGCTTCAGAAAACTAGTGGCCGATTTGAATATAAAACACCAGTTCACCTCCGTCGAACATCCCCAAGCCAATGGACAAGCCGAAGCAGCCAACAAAGTCATATTGGCCTGGCTGAAACGGAGACTGCAAGAAGCAAAGGGAGCTTGGGCCGAGGAACTATCACAAGTCCTATGGGCGTATCGAACAACCCCCCATTCTACTACGAACGAATCACCATTTCGATTAGCATACGGAGTAGAGGCAATGATTCCAATAGAAGTCAAGGAAGGGTCTCCCCGAGTAGTCCACTACAATGAACAAACCAACTCTCAACTTCAAAGAGAAGAGCTCGACCTACTTCCGAAAATCCAAGAAATAGCTCGGATTAGAGAAGAAGCACTAAAGCGGCGAATGGCTTCTAGGTATAATCAAAAGGTAGTGCCAAGAGGTTTCACTGATAACGATCTCATCTTAATCCGAAATGATATTGGAACAACTCGACCCAGAGAAGGAAAGCTGGCAGCCAACTGGAAAGGACCCTACCGAGTCAAAGAAGTACTTGGGAGGGGCTACTACAGACTGTCCGAACTCGAGGGACGAGAACTCCCTAGATCATGGCACGCCTGTAACCTAAGAAGGTACTATAGCTAGGAAAGGTAAAAGATCTCATCACAAGATGCACTCTTTTTCCTGAAAAGGTTTTCTAATGAGGCATCAAGACTGAGATTTAATCCGACTTAAGGGTACGGAAAACTTCCGCATATATATATTTGCACTTTCTTTGAATAAAATACGTTTTAGATATTCTACAAATTCCCAAGACGCATTAATCTGAAGCATTCATCATCCGATTATAAAGCAACAGATCGACAGAAAGTGAAGAACAGATTCACTATACGATCTCGATAGGAATGATCTTATGGATTGCTATATAATAACTTAAAAAGACTGTCCGACACTAAAAAATCGGACCAAGTCAACCCAAGTTATCAGCAAATCCCTGGAAAGAGGTCTGGCCAACCCTATTAAAGAGGAATTGCTATAACTTAGAAGAGATCGACCTAACAAAGTCGGTCTCTTACAAGACAAGTTATAAAAGTAATCCCTGAAAGAGACCTAACAAAGGTCCAAGAAAAAGGATTACAAAAATAACTTAGAAGAGATCGACCTAACAAAGTCGGTCTCCTACAAGACAAGTTATAAAAGTAATCCCTGAAAGAGACCTAACGAAGGTCCAAGAAAGAGGATTATAAAAATAACTTAGAAGAGATCGACCTAACGAAGTCGGTCTCCTACAAGACAAGTTATAAAAGTAATCCCTGAAAGAGACCTAACGAAGGTCCAAGAAAGAATATTACAAAAATAACTTAGAAGAGATCGACCTAACGAAGTCGGTCTCCTACAAAGACAAGTTATAAAAGTAATCCCTGAAAGAGACCTAACAAAGGTCCAAGAAAGAGGATTACAAAAATAACTTAGAAGAGATCGACCTAACGAAGTCGGTCTCCTACAAGACAAGTTATAAAAGTAATCCCTGAAAGAGACCTAACGAAGGTCCAAGAAAGAGGATTACAAAAATAACTTAGAAGAGATTGACCTAACGAAGTCGGTCTCCTACAAGACAAGTTATAAAAGTAATCCCTGAAAGAGACCTAACGAAGGTCCAAGAAAGAGGATTACAAAAATAACTTAGAAGAGATCGACCTAACGAAGTCGGTCCCCTACAATACAAGTTATAAAAGTAATCCCTGGAAGAGACCTGACAAAAGTCCAAGAAAGAGGATTACAAAAATAACTCAGAAGGGGACCAACACAAAGAAATCGGTTAGGGGGCGCTAAAAATACAAGCAAAAGCGAGAAAACCGACAAACAAGTCGGACCCATACAGTCACGGCCTCAAAGGATCCATGTTACAAACAATAAGTACAAAAACAATCCAAAGAGGTCAAGCAGCAAGATTCCAACACTCTCAGAAATCATAAGAGATACCATGTTAAAGCGCAATAAAAGCATAGTATAATAAAGTTTCAAGAGGCCACCAAAATCGACCTCAGAAAGCTACTTTTGTTTTTCAAAGTAAAAGTTGCCAGGCAGGCAACTAAAAAGCGTCAACAGTTAAATAAAAAAAAACAGTTCAAAAGCCCACAAACCGGGCTATTTACACAAATACTTAAAAAGAAGATCAGCAAAAATGGGGAGCCTTTCCGGCAACATCAGTATGGGGAGAAAGAGGTCAAGTCTGAATAGGCACAGCATCTACAGTTCTATCCTCCCGGTTCAGAATCTGACAATCCGGATCAGACGTAACTAGAGGAACCGAGGAGGTCGACACCTTGATAGAAGGCACTGGTGGAGGTTCAACATCATCAACGGGATCATCTGGGACAATCTTGCCATCCTTTACTACGTTATCAAGACTAACGAGAGTCAAGTCAGCATCAGGAGCAACAATCCAGAACTGCTCCATCAGGTTTTCAGAGGTGGCAGTTACGCTGCCCACAAGGTGACCCTAAAGCTCGGCATAATCAACCCGAGCAGTTTCCAAATCATCCCGGAGACGCATCAACTCCCTATAAGCTGAGACATAGCTATCCTTGTGCTTCAGTGCCATGTTCGCAGCCAACTTCAAAGAAGCAGCCAAGGCAATAGAGCTGGCCTTCTCACCCTCCAGTTCCATCTCTACCTTCGCCAACTTCACCTCCAACTCATCCTTCAGACCCTTGATCTGATCAAATTCTGATTTGGCCTCCTCCATGAAGGATTTTGTGACATGAATCAGGATCCCCTGAACAGTTCAGAAAATAGCCACACCCATATGTGCCATTTTCACACTACTTTTGGTGATAAAATCCAGATGCTGAAGAAGAGACATATCATCCATGGAGAGCCCACCATATGGGGCAATTTGCTGGTCAACAAACTCGACAGCATCGAAATCCGGGGCATCCAGGTTAAAGGGCTCGGATGTTTTTTGCTTTTTTAAGGGAGGAGCACCAGAAGCAGCGGCAGAAGTCTGTGGAGGATCGACCAGACGAACCCG
The DNA here is from genome assembly GCF_003086295.3 of Arachis hypogaea. NCBI lineage: Eukaryota > Viridiplantae > Streptophyta > Magnoliopsida > Fabales > Fabaceae > Arachis > Arachis hypogaea. The sequence continues at coordinate 100,844,157 of NC_092045.1, read as the reverse complement.
AGGAATAGGAATTGCTTTCCTCGGCCTGGGAGAGCTCGGCACAGGAGGTTTCACTGGAACCTGAGAAGATCCCTCTTCGGCCACCTTAGCCGAGATGTTTTGAGCAACAGTTGCCTTCTTTGCCTTTTTGAAGGCCTTCATGGAGTCATTGTTTTTTTTCCATCTCTGTAAGTACAGAATCAGCCATAGTAAAGGGTTACAATCACAAGAAGAGGAAGCAAAACTAAGAAAACAAGTACAGAAATAAGTCAGACAAGTACCCAAAACAGTCCGAACCAAGGACGGGTCATTCAAAAACCTTTTTGTATCAAGATGGGGTGGTTCCCCCCATAAATCCTCAAGAACAACAACAAAAGCATGCTCAACCTCACCAAGCATCTCCCAGGTATAGCGAGACACTCTCACATCCCTCTGCCACTCTAGAGTGAAAGAAGGCTCATCATTTTCATCAAGAAAAAAGGGGCGGGCCCCCTCGACAGCACGAACCCTAAAGAAGTAATTCTTGAAGTCCTTAAAGGACTCACCATACATAGCAAAAACTTTATGGCCCTGGGCGGACCTGAAAGAAACCAGGAAGCTTTCTTTTTTGAAGAACCACCAGGCTTGGTGGAAACAAACAAATAAAGGAAAATAGTCTGAGAGGGTGTTACATCTAATTCTCGGCAGAGAAGCTGAAAAATTTTAATAAAACCCCAGGAATTTGGGTGAAGCTGGGATGGGGCAATATTACACGACCACAACAGGTCGGTCTCAAAAGCAGTAAAAGGAAAAGTAACGTTCAACTGACTGAAGAAGTATTCATAGGCATAGAAGAAGGGATGCTCCCTCTCGATGGAAGTCAGAAAACAAACTCTCTCATCAAAATCAGGAGCAACAAGCTCATAATCCTCTTCACGAGCACTGTTACCACAAATCCTATGGCGCTTCCTCAGCTCTGTGCAAAATTCAGCATCCACAACAGAAACACACAACAAAACAAGGGAGTCCAGCCAATCGGACATCCTCTCAGGAACTCTGGAAGACATCTCTACAATGTTATTGCGAGAAGACATGAGGCCAACTAATCCTACAAGTAAGAAAAGAAGATGGGGTTACTAGAAACATCTCGGACAAAGGAGAAAACAACTCAATACGATACAGGCGAACACACAGGAAAGGAAAACCCCAAGACTCAAACCAAAGTCCTGGGGCATCCTTTGGAGGCAATAATAAAGCAAGGAGGAAAAATCTACTTCTCGCATCCCAGCACCTCTCAAAACAAGAAAAGAAGGCTTCAAACAGCAAGCATTTTTCCATCAAAGCAAAACACAAAAAGTCATAAAAAACATTGCCTTACAGTCTAAACCAGTAAAAACTATCCCTAAAACATCAAACACGCCAAGCATAGACCATTAAAGATGCAACCTTTTCAGAATCAGACAAAAGCAACCTTCAAATAAAACGAGGAACAGATGCGGACAGCGGTATCAGAACAGAAACAACAAAGAATATGCAAAGCCTAAAAGCATCAAGCAAAAGCAAAAAGGATCATGCAGAAGATGGAGAAACTCCCAGAATGCACATTTCAACAAATCTAGGGCACAATGGAAACAGAAAGATCCAAAGTTTCTCTAAAAGGAGGATCAAAATCAAAACCTCATCACAAAAACAAAAACAAAGAGAAAGCACGAAATGGGACTAACCTGGAGAAGAAAGAAGCTTCGAGAAAGAAAAATGGAGGCAGCCCAGAAAATCGCCAAACGAAAGCCGCAACACAAGAAAGCAGAAGCGCAAACGAAAAACAGAGAGCGAACAGAGCGGAGAAAAGAAGTTATGAAAAGAGCGAAGGAGAGAAACCGTTTCTGGGTTTTCAAAATCAAAATAAAGAGCCTAAGGGAAACGGGGCAATTAATGTTAAAATTAATGAAGGCATTAAACCCTCGCATGTTCCCAAAGTGCCGATACAAAAGCGCGCGCTTTTAGAGGAAAAACGTTCTACATTCAAAAGCTTCTACAAAGGAATCGACAAAATGCTTGAGTTCGGCTTCACTAGAGAATGACCAAAGTCCAGGACTCGACCTCAACAAAAAGACCGAGCTCAAGCAAGGGCACTGTTCATACCCTGGGTCGAGCTATCCGACCCGAGATGTTCTATAGACAAAGCGACCGACCTCTTTAGGTCAAGCAGACCGACTTCTTCGTAAAGAACTCGGTCCAAATCGACAGGAAAGCCCAAAGAAGGGCCCAACTCAAGGAATACGATCCCGATCCAAGGGCAGCCCAAGCCTATAGAGATAAGGGCGGTTCCATGGAAGATAAGCTGACCTCGAAAAAAGATAAGATAAGATAAGATAACTAACTTATCTTATCTAAAGAAGGTCACATCTCACCATTATAAATACACTGGAGCACCCAGGTATAACTCATACTCTAATTCTACTCAATACCTGTTTAATACCCTTGCTAACTTAAGCATCGGAGTCCCTTGCAGGTACCCCCCACCCTTCGAAGGGATCAGAAGCATTCTCAGTTCCACAAGTTGAACACACCAGCTCTGGCTGCTACACACCTGCCGGACACGTCGGCTCCGAGCAGCACAGAAGATCTCGTTCAAGATCGACCTACAGTTTAAGGTAACCCTCGGAACAGTAAGAAATTGGAAAATCAATCCTTTGAATCTTTTTGTGATGAACTAGGCATATCACATAACTTCTCTTATCCTAGAACACCTCAACAAAATGGTGTTGTAGAAAGAAAAAATAGAAGTTTACAAGAAATAGCTAGAGCAATGTTATGTGAATATGAGATTCCCAAGTTCTTATGGGCTGAAGCTGTGAATATAGCTTGCTATGTTTTAAATAGAACCATCGTTAGGAAGTTTTTGAAGAAAACCCCATATGAACTTTGGAAAGGGCATCCTCCCAATCTTAGTTACTTTCATGTGTTTGGCTGCAAGTGTTTCGTACTAAATATCAAAGAAAATTTAGGAAAATTTTATCCTAAAACACATGAAGGCATTTTTCTTGGTTATTCCACTCATAGCAAGGATAGAGTTTATAACAAGAACTCCAAAACTGTTGAGGAAACCATGCATGTCACATTCTGTGAGTCTAACTCTGTTCCTAGTGTTTGCATTGATGATTTCAGGTTTTGAAGCTGATTTGTCCAAGAATGCTGAGCCAGTTCCTCAAAATTCAAGTTCTCATGAAGTTGCACCTGTCAGCAGCAAAAACTCAAATTCTGCAGGAGACAATTTGGAATGATCTCCTGTCGCTACAGAAAAAGAAGCCATTGTTGATCAAGAGGAACCTGAATCCTCAACTCAAACAAGAAAGCCAGGGAATGGAAGTTTCTGAAAAACTATCCTGAAAAATTCATAATTGGTGATCCCTCCATAGGAATATCAACTAGATCATCTTTGAAAAGAGCTGAAACCAACAACTTAGCTCTCATATCAAAGATTGAACCTCAAAATATACAAGAAACTCTTGCTGATCCATCTTGGGTATTAGCTATGGAGGAGGAATTGCAGCAGTTTGAGAAAAATCAGATCTAGACATTAATGCCTCACTCAAATGGAAAGAAAGTCACTGGCACTAAATGGATTTTCAAAAACAAATTGGGTGAAGATGGAACCATTGTCCGAAACAAAGCTAGATTGGTTGCTCAAGGATATGATCAAGAGGAAGGGATTGATTTCAATGAATTCTATGCACCTGTAGCTTGAATGGAAGCCATCAGATTACTCCTTACTTATGCAACTCATTGTGCCTTCAAGCTATTCCAAATGGACGTAAAGTGTGCTTTTCTCAATGGCATAATAGATAGAGAGGTTTATGTGGCTCAACCACCTGGATTTGAAAACAAAAATTTTCCTAATCATGTTTTCAAGTTGGCTAAAGCCTTATATGATTTGAGACAAGCTCCTAGAGCTTGGTATGAGAGGCTTAGCTCATTTTTATTGAAAAACAATTTTCAAAGAGGAGCCACTAACACCACTTTATTTATTAAGAATTATAATGATCACTTCATTATTGTGCAAGTTTATGTTAATGATATTATCTTTGGTTCAGTGATGAGCGGATAATTTATACGCTTTTTGGCATTGTTTTCAGTATGTTTTTAGTATGTTTTAATTAGTTTTTATTATATTTTTATTAGTTTTTAGTTAAAATTCACTTTTCTGGACTTTACTATGATTTGTGTGTTTTTCTGTGATTTCAGGTATTTTCTGGCTGAAATTGAGGGTCCTGAGCAAAAATCTGATTCAGAGGCTGAAAAGGATTGCAGATGCTGTTGGATTCTGACCTCCCTGAACTCGAAGTGGATTTTCTGGAGCTACAGAAGCCCAATTGGCGCGCTCTTAATGGCGTTAGAAAGTAGACATTCTGAGCTTTCCAGCAATGTATAATAGTCCATACTTTGCCCGAGTTTTGATGGCCCAAACCGGCGTTGCAAATCAGCTTCAGAATTCCCAGCGTTTAACGCTGGAACTGGCATAAAAATTGGAGTTAAACGCCCAAACTGGCATAAAAGCTGGCGTTTAACTCCAGAAAAAGTCTCCACACATGAAAGCTTCAATGCGCAGCCCAAGCACACACTAAGTGGACCTATAAGTGGATTTTTACGTCATTTACTCATTTCTGTATACCCTAGGTTACTAGTTCACTATTAATAGGATCTTTTGACATTGTATCTAGACCTCATGACACTTTGCACGTTTCTCATTGTATCTTCTACAGCATGAGTCTCTAAACCCCATGGTTGGGGGTGAGGAGCTCTGCTGTGTCTTGATGGATTAATGCAATTACTACTGTTTTTCATTCAATCACGCTTGCTTCTATTCTAAGATATCACTTGTTCCTAAACTTGATGAATGTGATGATCCGTGACACTCATCATCATTCTCAACTATGAACGTGTGCCTGACAACCACCTCCGTTCTACCTTAGATTGAGTAGATATCTCTTGGATTCTTTAATCAGAATCTTCGTGGTATAAGCTAGAATTGATGGCGGCATCCAAGAGAATCCGGAAGGTCTAAACCTTGTCTGTGGTATTCTGAGTAGGATTCAAGGATTGAATGACTGTGACGAGCTTCAAACTCCTGAGGGCTGGGCGTTAGTGACAGACGCAAAAGAATCACTGGATTCTATTCCAACCCGATTGAGAACCGACAGATGATTAGCCGTGCTGTGACAGAGCGCGTTGAACATTTTCACTGAGAGGATGGGAGGTAGCCATTGACAACGGTGAAACCCTACATACAGCTTGCCATGGAAGGAGCCTTGCGTGCTTGAAGAAGAAGACAGTAGGAAAGCAGAGATTCAGAAGATAGAGCATCTCCAAAACCTCAACCTATTCTCCATTACTGCAAAACAAGTACTTATTTCATGTTCTTTTACTTTTTACGATCAATCCTGATAATTATTGATATCCTGACTAAGAGTTACAAGATAACCATAGCTTGCTTCAAGCCAACAATCTCTGTGGGATCGACCCTTACTCACGTAAGGTATTACTTGGACGACCCAGTGCACTTGCTGGTTAGTTGTGCGGAATTGCAAAAGTGTGATTGCAATTTCGTGCACCAAGTTTTTGGCGTTGTTGCCGGGGATTGTTCGAGTTTGGACAACTGACGGTCTATCTTGTTTCTTAGATTAGGACTGTTTTATTTTTGTTGGTTTAGAGTCTATTATTTGAGTTTAGTTTCATATTTTAAGTTTGGTGTCAATTGCATGCTTTTGTTTTCTTTTAATTTTTCGAATTTGCATGTTCTTAGTTCTTTCTTGTTCTTTAAAAAAAATTCTAAGTTTGGTGTCTCCTTTGTGTTTCTCCTTTAAAATTTTCGAAAATTTGTGTTTGACTTTCTAAAAATTTTAAGTTTGGTGTCATTTTTGTTGTTTTCTCTTTCCTCACTTAAAAAAATCAAATCTTTTTTTAAAATAATTTTCAATCATATATTTTCAATTGCTAATTCCAAAATCTTTTTAATTAACTAATTGATTTAGTTTTCAATTTGCCTTGATCTTATTTTCTTTTAGTTTTTGAAATTTGATTTTATTTTCCATTTGTTTTATTTTATTATTTTCGGTCAATTCAAAAAAAAACAATTTACTTCACTTGTGAATTCATATCATATTCCCTTTCTCCATCATGGATCTAAGTGGAATTGAGCAGTCCAGAAGGACTCTGGGGTCATATGCTAACCCCATTACAGCTGCATATGGGAGTAGCATCTGTATACCTCCCATCAAAGCAAGCAGCTTTGAGTTAAATCCTCAACTCATTATCATGGTGCAGCAAAATTGCCAGTATTCCGGTCTTCCACAGGAAGAACCTACTGAGTTTTTGGCACAGTTCTTACAAATTGCTGACACAATACGTGATAAAGAGGTGGATCAGGATGTCTACAGACTATTACTGTTTCCATTTACTGTAAAAGATCAAGCTAAGAGGTGGTTGAATAACCAACCTACAGCAAGCATAAAGACATGGAAACAGTTATCAGACAAATTCCTGAATCAATTTTACCCTCCAAAAAGGATGAACGGCTAAGGCTGGACATCCAAGGCTTTAAACAAGAGGATAATGAATCCCTTTATAATGCCTGGGAGAGGTATAGAGGTATGCTAAGAAAATGCCCCTCTGAAATGTTTTCAGAGTGGGTACAGCTAGACATCTTCTACTATGGGCTTACAGAAAAAGCTCAGATGTCTTTAGACCACTCAGCTGGTGGATCTATACACATGAGGAAGACAATTGAAGAGGCTCAAGAGCTTATAGATACTGTTGCTAGAAATCAATATTTGTACTCTAGCAATGAGTTCTCTACAAAAGAGGAAGTTATGGCAGTAGCCACTGATCCTAATCCTCAAGAACAGATGATTGAGCTTAATCAGCAATTACACCTGATGACAAAATAGTTAGCAGAATTTAAAGAGATGCTCCAAGAAACTAAAATTGCTAACAAGAACATAGAATCGCAGTTGAATCAAGCAAAACAGCAGCTATCTAAACAGATAACAGAAAAATGCCAAGCAGTTCAACTGAGGAGTGGGAAGACATTGAATAACACTGCTCAAAGTAGCAAAAAGCCAAATAAGGAACAATTGACAGAGGATGACCAAACCACTGTCCAAAATCCCTCTGAGGACAGTAAGAGCCCAGAGAGGAATACTTTTGGCGTTCAAACGCCAGAAAAGGGGGGAAAGCTGGCGTTAAACGCCCATTCCCTGCCCAGTTCTAGCGTTCAAACGCCAGAAAAGGGAGAAAAGTTGGCGTTAAACGCCCAATCTTCACCCAATCCAGGCGTTCAAATGCCAAGGGAGGATCAAACACCTGAGAGTGCTGATAGTAATCCCTTTAAAAAGGCTTCTTCAACCACTTCTGTACGGAATAAACCTGCAGCAACTAAGGTTGAAGAATATAAAGCCAAGATGCCTTATCCTCAGAAACTCCGCCAAGCGGAGCAGGATAAGCAATTTGCCCGCTTTGCAGACTATCTAAGGACTCTTGAAATAAAGATTCTGTTTGCAGAGGCACTTGAGCAAATACCTTCTTATGCTAAGTTCATGAAAGAGATCTTAAGTCATAAGAAGGATTGGAGAGAAACTGAAAAAGTATTTCTCACTGAAGAATGCAGTGTAGTCATTCTAAAAAGCTTACCAGAAAAGCTTCAAGATCTAGGAAGCTTTATGATACCATGCACATTAGAAGGTGCTTGCACCAAGACAACCCTGTGTGATCTTGGAGCAAGCATCAATTTAATACCTGCATCCACTATCAGAAAGCTTGGGTTGACTGAAGAAGTCAAACCAACCCGGATATGCCTCCAACTTGCTGATGGCTCCATTAAATATCCATCAGGCATAATAGAGGACATGATTGTCAAGGTTGGGCCATTCGCCTTTCCAACTGACTTTGTGGTGCTGGAAATGGAGGAGCACAAGAGTGCAACTCTCATTCTAGGAAGACCTTTCCTAGCAACTGGACGAACTCTCATTGATGTACAAAAAGGGGAAGTAACCCTGAGAGTCAATGAGGATGAGTTCAAGTTGAATGCTGTAAAAGCCATGCAGCATCCAGACACACCAAATGACTGCATGGGCGCTGACATTATTGACTCTTTGGTGGAAGAGATCAATATGACTGAAAGTCTAGAATCAGAGCTTGAGGACATCTTCAAGGATGCTCAACCTGATCAGGAAGAACCAGAGGAAACAAAAGAATTTTTGAAAATTCCTCAAGAGGAGGATAAACCTCCCAAACCTAAACTCAAACCACTACCAGCATCCCTGAAGTATGCATTTCTGGGAGAGGGTGACACTTTTCCAGTGATTATAAGCTCTGCTTTAAATCCACAGGAAGAGGGAGCACTGATTCAAGTGCTAAGGACACACAAGACAGCTCTTGGGTGGTCCATAAGTGATCTTAAGGGCATTAGCCCAGCAAGATGCATGCACAAGATCCTTTTAGAGGATAATGCCAAACCAGTGGTCCAACCACAAAGGCGGCTAAATCCAGTCATGAAGGAGGTGGTGCAGAAAGAGGTCACTAAATTACTAGAGGCTGAGATTATTTATCCTATTTCTAATAGCCCCTGGGTGAGCCCTGTCCAAGTTGTCCCCAAGAAGGGAGGCATGACAGTAGTTCATAATGAAAAAAATGAACTGGTTCCTACAAGAACAGTCACAGGGTGGCGTATGTGTATTGACTACAGAAGGCTCAATACAGCCACCAGAAAGGATCATTTTCCTTTACCATTCATAGACCAAATGCTAGAAAGACTAGCTGGTCATGATTATTATTGCTTTTTGGATGGCTATTCAGGCTACAACCAAATTGCAGTAGATCCTCAGGACCAAGAGAAAACAGCATTCACTTGCCCTTCTGGCGTGTTTGACTACAGAAGAATGCCTTTTGGTCTGTGTAATGCTCTTGCAACTTTTCAGAGATGCATGTTATCCATCTTCTCTGATATGGTGGAGAAATTCCTGGAAGTCTTCATGGATGACTTCTCAGTATATGGAGACTCATTCAGCTTCTGTCTTAATCACCTAGCACTTGTCCTGAAAAGGTGCCAAGAGACTAACCTGGTTTTAAACTGGGAGAAATGTCACTTTATGGTGACTGAAGGAATTGTCCTTGGGCACAAAATTTCAAGCAGGGGAATAGAGGTGGATAAGGCAAAGGTAGAGGTAATTGAAAAATTATCACCACCTGCCAATGTTAAGGCAATCAGAAGCTTTCTGGGGCATGCATGATTCTACAGAAGGTTCATAAAGGATTTTTCGAAAATTGCAAAATCTTTAAGCAACCTGCTAGCTGCTGACACACCATTTGTGTTTGACACACAATATCTGCAGGCATTTGAGACCCTGAAAGCCAAGCTGGTCACAGCACCAGTCATCTCTGCACCAGACTGGTCATTGCCATTCGAACTAATGTGTGATGCCAGTGACCATGCCATTGGTGCAGTGTTGGGACAGAAGCATAACAAGCTTCTGCACGTCATTTATTATGCCAGCCGTGTTCTAAATGATGCACAGAAGAATTACACAACCACAGAAAAGAGTTACTTGCAGTGGTCTATGCCATTGACAAGTTTAGATCCTATCCAGTGGGATCAAAGGTGATTGTGTACACTGACCATGCTGCTCTTAAGTACTTACTCACAAAGCAGGATTCAAAACCCAGGCTTATAAGATGGGTGTTGCTTCTGCAAGAGTTTGATATAGAAATAAGAGACAGAAAAGGGACAGAGAACCAAGTAGCTGATCATCTGTCCCGAATAGAACCAGTAGCTGGGGCGTCCCTCCCTTCTACTGAGATCTCTGAGACTTTCCCAGATGAGCAACTATTTGCCATCCAGGAAGCTCCATGGTTTGCAGATATTGCAAATTATAAAGCTGTGAGGTTCATACCACAGGAGTACAGCAGAGTGCAAAGAAAGAAATTAATTTCAGATGCCAAGTACTATCTATGGGATGAGCCATATCTCTTTAAGAGATGTGCAGACGGAATGATCCACAGATGTGTACCCAGAGAAGAAGCACAAAGGATCCTGTGGCATTGCCATGGATCACAGTATGGGGGACATTTTGGAAGTGAGCGAACAGCCACTAAGGTCCTCCAATGTGGCTTCTACTGGCCTACTCTCTATAGAGATGCCCGAGAGTTTGTGCGTAACTATGACAGCTGCTAAAGAGCTGGTAACTTGCCTCACGGATACGCCATGCCTCAACAAGGGATCTTAGAGATTGAGTTGTTTAATGTATGGGGAATTGACTTTATGGGTCCATTCCCACCATCATACTCAAACACTTACATTCTGGTGGCAGTGGACTATGTATCTAAATGGGTAAAAGCAATTGCTACACCCACTAATGATACTAAGACAGTGCTGAAATTCCTCCAGAAACACATCTTCAGTAGATTTGGTGTTCCCAGAGTCATAATCAGTGACGGGGGTACTCATTTCTGCAATAAACAACTGTACTCTGCTATGGTTAGATATGGAATTAGCCACAAAGTAGCAACTCCGTATCACCCACAGACAAATGGGCAAGCTGAGGTCTCTAACAGAGAGCTCAAAAGAATCCTGGAACGGACTGTTGTTGCCCGTAGAAAGGATTGGGCAAAGAGCTTGGATGATGCTCTGTGGGCATACAGAACAGCATTCAAGACTCCTATAGGAACCTCTCCATACCAACTGGTGCATGGGAAGGCCTGTCATCTGCCCGTGGAACTGGAACATAAAGCCTACTGGGCAACCAGATTCCTAAACATGGATGCTAAGTTAGCTGGTGAAAAGAGATTACTCCAGCTAAATGAGCTAGAGCAGTTCAGACTCAGTGCCTTTGAAAATGCAAAAATTTATAAAGAAAAGGCAAAGAAGTGGCATGACAAGAAGTTGTCATCCAGAGTCTTTGAGCCAGGACAAAAAGTCCTGCTCTTCAACTCTAGGCTCAGATTGTTCCCAGGAAAACTTAAATCCCGCTGGAGGGGTCCGTATGTGATTACAGGAGTATCACCATATGGATATGTTGAGCTTCAGGATACTGATTCTGACAAGAAGTTCATTGTTAATGGACAGAGGATCAAACATTATCTTGAAAGCAATTTTGAGCAAGAATGCTCAAAACTGAGACTTGAGTGATTCTCAGTGAAGGTCCAGCTAAAGACAATAAAGAAGCGCTTGCTGGAAGGCAACCCAATGATTAGCAGGGTATCTGTTCTGTTTAATAAAGGTTTGATACATATTCTAAAAGGGCAATTATCAAAATTGAAGGAATTTACAGAGTTACAGAAGGATTCAGTGCAAAAAGAAGAGAAAAAGAGCTTGCTGGCAAAAAAATGCCAGTAAGGGGTATTTTGGGCGTTAAACGCCAGAATGGGCACCATTCTGGGCGTTTAACGCCAGTAAAGGTGCCATTTTGGGCGTTAAACGCCAGAATGGGCACCATTCTGGGCGTTTAACGCCAGGTGTGCAGCATCCTGGCGTTTAGTAAAACGCCCAGTGATAAAGGAATTTCTGGCGTTTAACGCCAGACAGGGTACCTGGCTGGGCGTTAAACGCCCAAATTGGCCAACAAATGGGCGTTAAACGCCAGAATGGATACCATTCTGGGCGTTTAACGCCAGAAAGGCAGGGGGAAGAGATTTTGTTTCCCACTTCAAATTTTTTCAAACTTTCTTGTTTTGATCCATATTTTTCTGCATACACACATTACAAACTTTCATCATTCACCTTTCAATTTAAAAAATTAAAATCTTCTTCAAATCTATTTCAAATCCTTTCCTAGGCTCTTTCAAAAACTCCATTATCTCCTCAAATTTTTTCCATATCTTCTCATATCTCCCTCAAATTTTCGAAAATCTCTCCTCCTCTCCTATTTAAACACGTTCGGCCACCCTCTTTCCCCACACCATTCGAATTTGCTCTCCTCCTCTCTCCCCTCTTTGCCTTCTTTTGCTTGAGGACAAGCAAACCTCTAAGTTTGGTGTGCTTTCCATGATCACTAGGCCAAGATTTACCAAGATCATGGCTCCTAGAAGAAAACAAACCAATTCAAGAGGCAAGAAAGAGAATAATCCAAAGGATGTCTGGAGTCAAGAGAAGTTCTTAACCAAAGAACATGCAGACCATTACCACAAAATAATGGGTCTGAGGTCAATGATTCTTGAAGTCAAATTCAATCTGAAAGAAGATGAATATCCGGAGATCCAAGAGCGAATTCGAAACAGAGGATGGGAAGTTCTAACCAACCCTAAGACAAAGGTTGGAAGGAACATGGTTCAGGAATTCTACTCAAATCTGTGGCTGACAGATAAGTAGAGAATGACTGGAACTGCTTTTCATACCTACAGAACCATGGTCAGAGGGAGAATTATTTACTTCCATCTGGACAAAATAAGAGAGGTCTTCAAATTGCCTCAACTGCAAGATGATCCTGAATCATTTAATAGGAGGATGGTGAGAGCAGATAAAGGGTTGGATCAAGTTCTAGAGGACATATGCCTCCCTGGAACTAAGTGGATAACCAATTCAAAAGGTGTCCCAAACCAACTCAAGAGGGGAGACCTCAAACCAATTGCAAGAGGTTGGCTAGACTTTATTGGGCGTTCCATATTGCCCACTAGCAACCGTTCTAAGGTCACTATCAAGAGAGCAGTGATGATTCATTGCATTATGTTGGGAAAAGAAGTGGAGGTTCATCATCTGATTGCTTGTGAGATCTACACAATTACAAACAAGAATTCCACTGAAGCCAAACTGGTGTACCCAAGCTTGATCTCCTTGCTCTGCAAAGAGGCTGGGGTGAAGATGGGAGTAGATGAATTCATCCCAATTGAACATCCAATCACCAAAAAGTCAATGGAAGGACAAATGCAAGGCAACTCTATCAAAAAGAGGGCGCAGGAGTTCCTCCCTGAATTTCCTGAAATTGACTACTGGGCCAGCCTAGAAGCATCTATCACCAAGTTGCAAGAAACTATGGAGCAACTTAAGGAAGAACAGCAGAATCAGAACTGCATGCTCTGCAAATTGCTGAAGGAACAAGAGAAGCAGGGGCGTGAACTTCAAGAGTTGAAACGCCAAAAGTTCTCCCCTCAATTTAAGGGAGCATCCACTTCTCAAAATCAAGGTTGTTGAGTCCTACCTCTGTGATAACCTCTATCATTAGGAGCCTATTTAAATTTTTTGTTTTCTATTCCTACTAGTCTCATCTTATATCTATTTTTGAGTCTTGTTCTTAATTCATGATTAATGAAATTTAAAGTTCATGTCTTAAAGCTATGAATGTCCTATGAATACATCACCTCTCTTAAATGAAACGTGCTTTAATCACAAAAGAACAAGAAGTACAGGATTTCGAATTCATCTTTGAAACTAGTTGAATTAGCTTGATGTGGTGACAATACTTTTTGTTTTCTGAATGAATGCTTGAACAGTGCACATGTCTTTTGAATTTGTTGATTTAAGAATGTTAAAATTGTTGGCTCTTGAAAGAATGAGGGAAAAGGAGAACTGTTATTGAGGATCTGAAAAATTATCAAATTGATTCTTGAAGCAAGAAAAAGCAGTGATTCAAAAAAAATAGAAAAGAAATAAAGTTGTGATCCAAGGCAAAAAGAGTGTGCTTAAGAACCCTAGACACCTCTAATTGGGGACTCTAGCAAAGCTGAGTCACAATCTGAAAAGGTTCACCCAAGTATGTGTCTGTGGCATGTATGTATCCGGTGGTAATACTGGAAGACAAAGTGCTTTGGGCCACAGCCAAGACTCATAAAATAGCTATGTTCAAGAATCATTATACTTAACTAGGAGAATCAATAACACTATCTGAGTTCTGAGTTCCTATGGATGCCAATCATTCTGAACTTCAAAGGATAAAGCGAGATGCCAAAACTGTTCGGAAGCAAAAAGCTAATAGTCCCGCTCATCTAATTGGAGCTAAGTTTCTTTGATATTTTGGAGTCTATAGTATATTCTCTTCTTTTTATTCTATTTTGATTTTCAGTTGCTTGGGGACAAGCAACAATTTAAGTTTGGTGTTGTGATGAGCGGATAATTTATACGCTTTTTGGCATTGTTTTTAGTATGTTTTTAGTATGTTTTAATTAGTTTTTATTATATTTTTATTAGTTTTTAGTTAAAATTCACTTTTCTGGACTTTACTATGAGTTTGTGTATTTTTCTGTGATTTTAGGTATTTTCTGGCTGAAATTGAGGGTCCTGAGCAAAAATCTGATTCAGAGGCTGAAAAGGACTACAGATGCTGTTGGATTCTAACCTCCCTGCACTCGAAGTGGATTTTCTGGAGCTACAGAATCCCAATTGGCGCGCTCTCAACGGCGTTGGAAATTAGACATCCTGGGCTTTCCAGCAATGTATAATAGTCCATACTTTGCCCGATTTTTGATGGCCCAAACCGGCGTTGCAAATCAGCTTCAGAATTCCCAGCGTTTAACGCTGGAACTGGCATAAAAATTGGAGTTAAACGCCCAAACTGGCATAAAAGCTGGCGTTTAACTCCAGAAAAAGTCTCCACACATGAAAGCTTCAATGCGCAGCCCAAGCACACACTAAGTGGACCCATAAGTGGATTTTTACGTCATTTACTCATTTCTGTATACCCTAGGTTACTAGTTCACTATTAATAGGATCTTTTGACATTGTATCTAGACCTCATGACACTTTCCACGTTTCTCATTGTATCTTCTACAGCATGAGTCTCTAAACCCCATGGTTGGGGGTGAGGAGCTCTGTTGTGTCTTGATGGATTAATGCAATTACTACTGTTTTTCATTCAATCATGCTTGCTTCTATTCTAAGATATCACTTGTTCCTAAACGTGATGAATGTGATGATCCGTGACACTCATCATCATTCTCAACTATGAACGTGTGCCTGACAACCACCTCCGTTCTACCTTAGATTGAGTAGATATCTCTTGGATTCTTTAATCAAAATCTTCGTGGTATAAGCTAGAATTGATGGCGGCATCCAAGAGAATCCGGAAGGTCTAAACCTTGTCTGTGGTATTCTGAGTAGGATTCAAGGATTGAATGACTGTGACGAGCTTCAAACTCCTGAGGGCTGGGCGTTAGTGACAGACGCAAAAGAATCACTGGATTCTATTCCAACCCGATTGAGAACCGACAGATGATTAGTCGTGCTGTGACAGAGCGCGTTGAACATTTTCACTGAGAGGATGGGAGGTAGCCATTGACAACGGTGAAACCCTACATACAGCTTGCCATGGAAGGAGCCTTGCGTGCTTGAAGAAGAAGACAGTAGGAAAGCAGAGATTCAGAAGATAGAGCATCTCCAAAACCTCAACCTGTTCTCCATTACTGCAAAACAAGTACTTATTTCATGTTCTTTTACTTTTTACGATCAATCCTGATAATTATTGATATCCTGACTAAGAGTTACAAGATAACCATAGCTTGCTTCAAGCCAACAATCTCCGTGGGATCGACCCTTACTCACATAAGGTATTACTTGGACGACCCAGTGCACTTGCTGGTTAGTTGTGCGGAATTGCAAAAGTGTGATTGCAATTTCGTGCACCATTCAGCTAATGAGGATTTGTGTGCAGATTTTGCTAAGCTTATGACTAATGAATTTGATATAAGCATGATGGGAGAGCTCAACTTTTTTCTAGGCTTGCAAATCAAGCAAACTGCAGAAGGCATATTCATTCATCAAGAAAAATATGCTAAGAAACTTGTCAAGAAGTTTGGGATGGAATGTGCTAAGCCAATGGAAACCCCCATGCATCCTAATATCAAGCTTGATAAGGATGAACATGCTAAAGATGTTGATGAGACATGCTATAGAGGGATGATTGGATCTTTGATGTATCTAACCTCCTCAAAACCTGATATCATCCAAAGTGTTGGAGTGTGCTCAAGATTTCAATCAAAACCTAAGGAATCCCATCTCTCTGCTATCAAGAGGATCATCCGATATGTACTTGGTACCACTGATTATGGTTTATGGTTTCCAAAGACTGATTCCTTTCAATTAGTGAGTTTTTGTGATACAGATTTTGCTGGGGACAGAATTGATAGAAGAAGCACTAGTGGCATATGTTGCTTTGTTGGGAAATCACTCATTGTTTGGTCAAGCATGAAGCAAGCTACAGTGGCACTTTCAACAGTCAAAGCTGAGTATATTGCAGCCTCCTCTTGTTGTTCTCAATTATTATGGCTGAAAACTCAATTAGCTGACTATAAGCTGAATGTTTCTAATATTCCATTATTTTGTGACAACATGAGTGCTATAAATATTTCCAAAAATCCTGTTTTACACTCAAGAACAAAGCACATTGAAGTTCGATTTCATTCTATAAGAGAACATGTGCAAAATGGAAATTTAGATATTCAGTTTGTTAACTCTGAAGGTCAGCTGGCTGATATTTTTACCAAACCATTGATAGAAGAGAGGTTCTGCAAATTACAGACTGAACTAGGCATTCTTGCTTCATCTATGTTTTCTTAATTTTCTGACATTTCTGGTTTAAGTTTTTTGTCTCATAGGTCGAGATGAGACTATTCTGGGCAGATGATGAGTGACTTCATTAATCTAATTTGTTGCTATTTGGACTTGTTGGAGGCTTTTCACATTTAGTAAGCTAGGGGTGTTTGCTTGTCTACTCTCAGATGGGCCACTTGTGTCCAAAATAGTTGTGCCTACTTTGGATTTGGAATTTAAAATCATTATTTTCTATTTTAACTTGAACTTATCTTTTTTCAAAAATTAACTTGTTCATTTTCTGAAAACAAGGTTCATTAGGTTACAGCAGTAAAATTCAATGTTTTTCAAAATTTTTATTCTTCAACTCAATTTCAAGCCAAGAAGGGTTGGCTAAAACTGCGCTCAAGAAGACAAAGAGCCGCATTTGCATTCTCAGAAATTATGTGGAGAAAATTGAAGCTGAGTGTACCACCACTAACAATGACGATGAGGATGAAGGCTCCGATGACTCCAACTCTGATGCCTAGCTACTCTCATCTCTAATTTAACACTTTACTTTACTACTACTTCAGACTACATGTATTCAACCACTAACAAATTTTTTGCAGGGTGGTCTTAGATTTCCCTCCTTGATGACAAAAGGGGGAGAAAATAAAAGAAAAGTTAGATTTGGCTTAGGATGATGATGCTTAATGACATGTGTTGCTGTGTTACTTTGCTTAACATTAATTGCTCTATGCTCTGTGTTATTATTTGCCATGATATATTGCTTTGGTAATTGTTCTTGGCTGCTTTAAGTTATTTCTATTTCAAGAAGTAAGCCATAATTAAGGGGGAGAAATGCTAACATTGAAGGGGAGCAATACACACTCCGAATGACATCAAAGGGAAGTGCTCTCAACTCATTCAAATTAATTTTTAACTCCAATTATCCTCTTTTATCATGTTTGTCATCAAGGGGGAGATTGTTGAGCTTAGTTTGATGATTGGGCAAACAAATGATGACAAACATTGGTTGGGTTAAAAGCCCAATATTATCTAATGTGGGTGATAGTGATGCAGGCCCAAAATGTCTAATTTCGTAGTGCATCAGCCACTTCTAATGATACACAACATGAGCCCATTATTTACCAAAGAGCAACAGATTATTATATGAGCCAAGAGAGAGAGCACCGAACAAAAGTTGGGAACAAAAAGAAAGAAGAAAAAGAGGACATCTGTCAACATTATGGGACAGCTGTGGCTCTAGCATAGCAACAAGACACAAGGACAATTCCATTATACGAAGAACATCAGCAAATCAAAATATAGAAGATCACAAGTAAAGTTTAGAAGAGCAAAACAAAAACGCAGAGCTATGGACAATAGTTATAATGGCTCAAAAATGGAAATACTCTGCATGCCAAGGAAGACAACAACTCCAAGGACAACAGAGGTTGGTGGATCAGACCCTCCAACAAGCAGCGTTAGTGGAGCAGGATGGAAAAAGGACTACATGCCATTGGAGACAGCTCCAACGTGTTGATGGTACAAGAAATTGGAAGAGAGAAGGAAGAACAAAATGGTAGAGCAAGCTGATTCTACAAAGGAGGCCTCACTTCAACATTTGAAGACAAGAAAAAGAGAGCACACACTTAGAGCACCATCTCTAACACAGAGCTGGAATCTTTTTCTTCTACTCAAGCTTAATTTCTGATCTTTTTGTTATGGCTATCTTGTGTCATTTTCTGTTTTGAGAAAAGGCTAATCTTGTGAGGTTGAAAAGCCAAAGAGCGAAAAGGCAAGAGTGATGCAAAAGAGCCACTGATTTTAGCGCCCTTTTTCTTTGTTTCTAGGGTAAAATGAGCTGATGAATGCTCATTAATTGAAATTTATATATGTTGGGCATAGGCCCAATTTAGGCCCGGTCCATCCCATTAGCGTTTTAAATCCATTTGGCCCAACTTTGGGCCAAAACCTTTAAGATTAGCGTCCGGTTTTCAATTCTAAATTATTTTTTCCATTCAAAATAATAAATTAAAATTTTAAAATCTTATTTTTCTCAATACGCGGTACCGGACAGACTAGAGCCGGTACCACTGCCTAAAGTGCCGGTACGCGTTTTGAGAAAAAAATTTCATAAAATATACATTTTCCCACTCAGAAAATTTATTGAATTCAAATTTCACTTTTTTATTTTCAAAATAATATTTCCATATTTTTGAACCTATTTCCGATAATTAAAATTATCATTTTATTAAAGTGGTTATTCCGGTTCTTACATATTGTGACTTAATTGTTGTCCAAGCTTCGTACCTTAGATCGAACTCGGACAGCTCAATAGCCCATTGCAACATCCTTCCTGCCAACTCCATTTTTTGTAAAATGTGTTTTATTGGCTGCTTAGTGCGGACTTTGATGGTATGAGCTTGAAAGTAAGGTCAAAGTCTCTGAGATGTGAGGATAAGGGCATAAGCAAACCTTTCTATCTTTTGATAATTCAACTCTGCCACCTGTAGGGCTTTGTTGATGAAATAGATAGGTTTCCTCCCCTTCTCATCTTCTCAGATTAGGGCTGAAGCTATGGCTCGGCTTTCTACTGCCAAGTATAGCACGAACTCTTCTCATTTGATAGGTCGGGTAAGTATAGGGGGTTGTCCCAAAAATATCTTGAAGTCCTGAAAGGCTTGCTCAGATTCTAGGGTACACTTGAATCACTTTCCTTTCCTTAGGATTGAATATAAGGGAAGTGATTTCAGAGCTAACCCGGCTAGAAATTTGGATAGAGCTTCCAACCTTCTATTTAATTGCTGGACCTCTTTGATACAAGTCGGCCTTTTCATGTTGAGGATACCCTGACACTTGTCTGGATATGATTCTATAACTCTTTGGGTTAACATGAACCCCAAAAACTTTTCGGCTTCTACCGCGAAGGTGTATTTTGAGGGGTTTAGCTTCATTTCATGCTTCCTTATTTTAAAGAACACCTCGGAGAGATTGGACAACAAGATCGTGTTCTCTTTTGTTTTGATGAGCATGTCATCTATGTACACCTCCATGAGTTTTCCCAAGTGAAAAGAAAAAACTTTGTTCATTAGGCGTTGGTAGGTAGTCCCCGCATTTTTTAACCCAAAAGGCATCACTATGTAGTAATAGTTAGCCTTTGGAGTTATGAACGAAGTCTTTTCTTGATCTAGCTTGTACATCAGTATTTGGTTGTATCCCGCATAGGCGTCCATGAAAGATAGATATCGATAGCCTGAGGATGAGTCGACCAGAGCATCAATGCTGGAAAGAGGATAAGGATCCTTGGGACAAGCTTTATTGAGGTCAGTGTAGTCAACACACATCCTCCATTTTTCGTTTTGTTTTTTCACTAAAACGACGTTAGCTAGCTATAACGGGTATTTGACCACCCTTGTGAACCCTGCTTCCAGCAAAGCTTGGAATTGCTCCTCTACGACCTGTGCCCTTTCTGGTCCGAGTTTTTGAGGTTTTTGCTGAATAGGTCAAGAGCACTTGGTTGGATTCTCAACCTAAGAAAAGCATAGACTCTTGAAAAAAGTTAGTCAATTCTTTCTTGGTCAAGTTCTTTCTACCTCAGAAGATGAGCAAGCTCAGGGTGAAAGTTCAAACCTTCAGACAAAAAGAGGGTCAATCCCTTTATGAAGCTTGGGAAAGATACAAGCAACTAATTAGAAGATGTCCTCTTGACATGCTCTTAGAATGGACTATCCTAGGTATCTTCTATGATGGTCTATCTGAGATGTCCAAGATGTCATTAGACTATTCTGTAGGTGGATCACTCCACTTGAAGAAAATGCCTGAAGAGGCATAGGAACTCATTGAAATGGTTACAAACAACCAATTCATGTACACTTCTGAGAGAAGTCCTGTGAATAATGGGGTAGCTCAGAAGAAAGGAGTCTTGGAGGTTGACACTCTAAATGTCATATTGGCTCAGAACAAGATCTTGACCCAACAGGACAATATAATCTCTCAACATTTGACGGGAATGCAAGCTGTGACTGGCAGCACTCAAGACACCTCCTATGAAGGAGATGCTTATGATCCAAATCAACCCACAATAGAAGAGGTGAATTACATGGGAGAACCCTATGGAAACACCTACAACTCCTCATGAAAAAATCATCCTAACTTCTCATGGAAGGATCAATAGAAGCCTCAGCAAGGCTTCAACAATAATCAAGGTGGAAGAAACCAGAATAGGTTTAACAATAATAAACTATTCCCATCTTCTCAGCAACATATAGAGACATCTAAGCAGAGCTTTCTGACTTAGCAATCATAGTCTTTAAACTCTCTAAGACCACTCATAGTTTCATAACAGAAACTATGTCCTCCATCAAAAATCTGGAGGTACAAGTTGGTCAGTTGAGTAAGAGAATCCCTGAAACCCATCCTAACACTCTCCCAAGTAACACTGAAGTAAATCCAAGAGAAGAGTGCAAAGGCCATCACTGTAGAAGCTGAGGCTGGATTTGAAGGGGATATTCTGGCGTTGAACGCAGGTAAGGAATTCTTTACTAGGCGTTCAACGCCCAAGGATGAGCTATTCCTGGCATTGAACGCCAGTAAGGGAGTCCTTACTGGGCGTTCAACGCCCAAAGAGGAACCATCATTGGCATTGAATGCTAGTAAGGAGGTCCTTATTAGGCATTTAACGCCCAAAGAAGAGCCATTACTGGCGTTGAACGCCAGTAAGGAAGTCCTTACTGGGCATTCAATGCCCAAAGAGGCACAACAGCTGGCATTCAACGCCAGTAATAGGGCAGCTGGGCATTCAACACCTACTAAAGACTTTCCTGTTGAGGAACTGAAGGCAACTAAGGCTCATAAGGAGACGATAGAAGTTCCATTGAATGCCTTGTTGTAAATTATGGATTATGAGGATCACTCCTCCTCTCATAAGGAAGAAGAAACTAGGGAAGAGCAAGTCACTTGTTACCTAGGAGTCCGTGTGAAGCTAAATGCCAAGTTATTTGGAACAGAGACATTGGAGGAAGAACCCCCAGTGCTCACCAAGGAACTCAATGCCTTGGTTCAACAGAAACTACCTCAGAAGCTGCCGGATCCCGGACGCTTCCTGATTCCATGCAACATAGGCACCATTACCTTTGAGAAAGCTCTATGTGACCTAGGGTCAAGCATAAACCTTATGCCACTTTCTGTAATGGAGAGGCTAGGAATCTTTGTGGTACAAGCTGCAAGAATCTCACTAGAGATGGCAGACAAGTCAATGAAAAAGGCATATGGTCTAGTAGAGGATGTCCTGGTAAAGGTTGAGGACCTTTATATCCCTGCAGATTTTATAATCTTGGATACTGGAGAGGATGAGGATGAATCCATCATCTTTAGAAGATCTATCCTAACCACTGCCAATGCCATCATTGATGTATCAAAAGGAGAGCTATTCCTACAATTGCATAAGGACTGTATCTTATTCAAGATACCTAGTCCTAACTCTCCCTCTGACAAAAGAGAGACAATTGTGCAATACTTAGTGTTCCAATCCTCTCTTTCAATGCAAAGCTATACATAACCCCCAGACACTAATTTTAAGTTTGGTGTTGGGCAGCCATCATCAAGCACTGAGAATAAAGGTACAAAGAAGAAAGTACCTAAAGGCTGGAAGGACAAAAAGATCTCCACTAAATACCTCTCACCTGGTATGAGAGTTGTCTTCACTAACAACCCAGTCATTCCATATACTGTGAACAAGATCCTATCTCTAGAACACGTGGAACTCATCCATGAGAGCATAGGCAAAAAGATCTCTGTAAGGGGCGAAATTCTGAGCCCCTATCCATCTCTTTTAAAGAAGCGCTTGTTGGGAGGTAATCCAACCATAATTAAATTTATTTCTGTTATTCATTAAGTTTATTTGAGTTATATCAGTTTAATTTTCAAATTTGTTTAAGTTTGTGATCATGTGCAGTAGTTAGAACAGAAATAGAGAAAGTCAGAACCGGAAACAAAACACCTTGGAATGCCAGCCAAGGAGGCCTGAGTGGGCGTTCAACACCCAAGAAGCGCAGCATTGTTGGCATTGAACACCAGCCAAGGAGCAAAGGCTGGGCATTCAACGCCCCAAAGGAGGCAGAGACCTGACGTTAAACGCCAGGAAGGAGGTCCCCTATGGGCGTTCAACGCCCTATGAGGAGCATAAAGCTGGCGTTGAACGCCAGTCAGGAGCAGGAGCTGGGCATTCAACGCCCACAAAGGAGTAGGGAATTCGAATTCCCTAGCCTCTCAGGATCAGTGGGTCTCACAGAATCTCCACCTACCGCACATTCCTCTCTCTTTTGCTTTCACTCTTCTCACACACTTTTTCCCATAAACTCTCAACCAATCACATCCATATCTCTTCCCAAAACTATCATAACTCCCTCCAACCCTCCATATACACACTTTATACACTAAAAAGCCCCTACTTGGCCGAATCACTCTCTCCCTCCATCTTCCCTATTCTCTTCTTCTTCTACTATTTTCTTTCTTATTTTGCTCAAGGATGAGCAAAGCTTTTAAGTTTGGTGTTAGAAAGGTAATGATTTTGCTTTTCATTCACACTTATGGCACCCAAAGTCGGAGAATCCTCTAGAAAGAGGAAAGAGAAAGCTGTTGCTTCCACCTCCGAACCTTGGAAGATGGAGAGATTCATCACCAAAGCTCATCAAGACCACTTCTATGAAGACGTGGAAGAGAAAAGGGTGATTCCCAAAGTCCCCTTTAGGCTAAAAAAGAATGAGTACCCGGAGATCCGACGAGAAATCCAGAGGAGAGGTTAGGAAGTCCTAACCAATCCTATCCCGAAAGTTAGAATCTTGATGGTGCAAGAGTTCTATGCTAATGCATGGGTCACTGAAAACCATGACACTAGTGTGAACCCACATCCCAAAAATTGGAGCACCATGGTCCGAGGGCGACCCTTGGATTTTAGCGCAAAAAGTGTAAGGCTGGCACTACATTTGCCAATAATGCAAAGAGGCCCATATCCTTACACTAGAAGAGTCAATTTTGATTAGAGGCTGGACCAAGTCCTTTCAGACATCTGTGTGGAAGGAGCTCAATGGAAGAGGGATGCTCAAGGCAAGCCTGTCCAACTAAGAAGGCTTGACCTTAAGCCTGTAGCTAGAGGATGGTTGGAATTTATCCAACGCTCTATCATCCCCACTAGCAATCGGTCAAAAGTGACCATAGACAGAGCTATCATGATTTATTGCATCATGATTGGGAGTGAGGTGGAGGTACATGAGGTAATACCTCAAGAGTTGTACAAGAAAGCTAAAAAGCCTGCCACCTTAGCAAGGTTGGTTTTTCCCCACCTTATATGTCACTTACGCAATTCAGCTGGAATTGTCATAGAAGGAGACTTCTCCATTGAGAAAGACAAGCCCATCACTAAAAGAAGGATGGAGCAAACTAGAGAGCCTACACATGCACCCCAACAAGAGCATGTGGAGCTGCCTCAACAAGAAATTCCTGAGATACCTCAAGGGATGCATTTTCCTCCCCAAGGCTATTGGGACCAATTGCATACTTCTCTAGGAGAATTGAGCTCCAACATGGATCAGTTGAGGATGGGATATCAAGAGCACTCCACCATCCTCCATGAAATAAGAGAATATCAAAGAGCCATGAGGGAAGAACAACAGAGACAAGGGTGTGACATAGAAGACATCAAGCGCTCCATTAGATTCCAAAGAGGGAGTAGTAGCCGCCGTCACTAAGGTGGACCCGTTCCCTTAATTCCCTGTTGCCTATGTTATTTTTCTGTTTTCTGTGTATTTTATTTTATTGTCTATTTCTAAATGCATGATCATCTTTATTTTATGTCTTAAAGCTATGAAATATTCCATGCATCTCTCACCATACTTAAAGTAAAATTTTAATTGAAAAAGAGAAGTAAGATACATGAACTCGAGTTATATAATAAGAATAGTTCAATTATTTTGATGTGGTGGCATTGCTTTTACTTTCTGAATGCATGAATAAACAGTGTATGTTTGATGTTGGTGTTAAACATATTGGCTCTTAAAAGAATGATGATAAAAGTGAAGTATTATTGGTAATCTGAAAAATCCAAAAATTGATTCTTGGAGCAAAAAAAAGCAGCAATCGAAAAGAAAAAAAAAGAGAAAAAAATGTGTGTGTGTGTGTGTGTGTGTGTGTGAAAAAAGCAAGCAGAAAAAGAAATAAAAAGAAGAAAGAGCCAATAGCTCCTAAAACCAAAAGGCAAGAGCAAAAAGCCAATAGCTCTTTAAACCAAAAGGCAAGAGCAAGGATCCAAGGCTTTGAGCATCAATAGTTAGGAGTGCCTGAAAGAAACACAATCTTAGCCTAAATAGTTCAAATGAGCTGCTTCCCTAACTATATGCTTGTGGTGTGAAGGTGTCAAGTGAAAAGCTTGAGACTGAGCAGTTAAAGTTGTGATCCAAAGCAAAAGAGTGTGCTTAAGAACTCTGGACACCACTGGCGGGGGATTCTAGCAAAGCTGAATCACAATCCTAAGGGGTTCACCCAATTAAGTGTCTTTGTGGCGTTTATGTATCCGGTGGTACTATTGGAAAATAAAGTACTTAAGGTCACGGCCAAGACTCAAAAGAAGCTATGTTCAAGAATAAAAAAGAACTGAGCTAGGAGAGTCAATAATATCATCTGGATTCTAAGTTTCTAAAGATGCCAATCATTCTGAGCTTCAAAGGATAGTGAGATGCCAAAACTATTTAGAAATGAATAGCTACTAGTCCCGCTCATCTAATTGAAACTGAGCTTCATTGATAAGTCTGAGATTTATTGTATCCTTCTCTTCTTTTTTATCTTACTTTGTTTTTAGTTGCTTGGAGACAAGCAACAGTTTAAGTTTAGTATTCTGATGAGTAGATATTTTATACGATTTTTGGCATCATTTTCATATAGTTGTCATTATATTTTGTTTAAGTTTTATTATATTTTCATAGGTTTTAGTGAAAAATTCATATTCTTTTATTCTACTTTGAGTTTGTGTGTTTTATAATGATTTCAGATATTTTCTAGCTAAAATTGAGGAGGTTTGGAAAAAGTCTAATTCAGAGACAGAGAAAGGACTGCAGATGCTGTCAGGATCTGACCTCTATGCATTCGAATGAGCATTTCTAGAGCTACAGAAGTCTAAATGGAGCGCTCTCAACGGATATGGAACGCTAACATCCAGAGCTTTCCAGCAATATATAACAGTCTATACTTTTCCTTGGAAATGAAGGTCCAAAACGGGCGTTCAACGCCAGTACTCCACCCTCTTCCTGGCGTTGGACGAGCAAAAGGGAGCAGCTAGCGTCCAATGCCCAAACAGAAGTCCAAGGCTGGTATTCAATGCCCAAGAAGAATCCTAGGACGTGGAGACACCTTTAGCTCAGCCCAAACACTCACCAAATGGGCTCGAAAAGTGGATTTTTGCACTACAAGACTAGATTATCATATTTTTGTAATTCTTAGTTAGCAGATTAGTATTTATAGGAGAATATCACCCTTGTTTAGGGGATCCGCCAATCTTCTTCCCCCACCTTGACATTTGAACACTATTCTGTGTACAGTATGAGTCACTAACCTCCTAGGTTAAGGTTAGGAGCTTTGCTGATTCTTATGGATTAATAATATCACTATTCTATTTTAATCTATGCTTGATTCCATTCTAAGATGTATCTTTGTTCTTCGTACTAATGAATTAGGAGTGTAACTTGACCTTAATCCTTATTTCACATGGGTTCTTACGAGTTCTTGATGGGATAGTACTGAACCACAAGCTTGATTATACATCTCTTAGACGGCTAATCCACGACTTCGTTGGGAACTCCTCGAGACATCAGTTCAGCCGAGATACAGAGCGATTAGGGCCTTTGTGGTATAGGCTAGAATCGAAGGAGCAGCGTTCTCTGATTCGGAAGATCTGACCTTGTCTATGGCGCTTTGAGTAGGATCACCAAAGGAATGGACTGCTAGAGCTTCACCCTCGTTCAGATTGGATGACCGCTAATCCGGCGTTTGATCTGAAGCAGAGAAGATTAATGACCGCTGACCCGGCGTTAATCATTTATAGCTTGCCATGGAATGAATCATCAGAATTTAGAGTAGATGGTGAGAAAAGTTGATCCAGAAGGAAGAAGCATCTCCAAAGCCTCAACCGTTCTCTCATCATTGATTTCATATCTTTCTAGTAATGTTTTATTTATTATTTGTTTTATGCGTTTTTCATGACAAACTATATTTTCTACCCGTCCGACTAAGATCTACAAGATAGTCATTACTTGTTCAAACCAACAATCTCCGTGGGATTGACCCTCACTGCTCTGAGGTATTACTTCGACGACCTGGTGCACTTGCCGGTCTATCTATGCGAATATTACGGAGTCAATTTCATGCACCAACTCTCCTGTGGCAGAGATTCGTTAGATTCTTTTTAATCTTTGTTCTCTACTCTCTTGTGGCAGAGATTTCTTTAATATTTTTCTTTTATTTCTTTTATTTCTTCTTCTTTTCCTTTTTATCATTCCACACTATGAATATTCTTCACACTATTCTCTCATTTCTCCGTTAAGTATCATCTAGAAAATAATTATAAAGTTCTTTAATTAAGTCTGCGTTCTCTAAAGCTTTTAAAATTACTCTACTTGCTTGCTTTATCACTAATAATACACATTATAATATTCTTATAAGATAATATCTTTAATAAATAATAATTATAATAATAATTTCTTTTAATATAAATAAATAATTTTAAAGAAGTATTTAAAATAATATTTATAATATTCTTTTAAATAGTTAGTTTATAAAATCTTATTTTTTTAAATTTTTATTAATTACTTTCTAAATCAAGAACTTTTTAATATTCTATTTTTAACCTCAATATTTTATAAAATTATATTAAAACCCTCACTTATTTTTATACTTATAAAAATAATCCTGAACTTTTATAAAATATCTAAAATACCCAAAAACTTATACAATTACAAATTTTACATTGATTTTTATATACAAATACAATGTTACCCTTCTAAAACAAAACTTAATTACTAAACTTCCTCTTATACCAAAACCAAAACCCTTGAGCTTTTTCTTTTAAAATAATACTTGTATTTTAATCCGTTTTCGAGTTTTTCGGTTACCGATTCTTCGTAACTTTTAATTTAATCTCTCGGCCATCAAATCTCACCAATTTTCGCTTGATCCTGAATGATATTGTAGCCCAAAAGTCCTCAAAAAAGTTTGTCCCTACTGGTTTCATTACAGCTAAACCATGAACTTCACAAATACATCAATATATTATAAAAATTTAATATAAACTCAGTCAAACTCAATCAATAATCAATCATAGCACCAATCACTTATTCAATATATATTTAATCATTGAGAATTTATCAAAATACTACTTCCGTATGAAATTAAAACAATAGAAACTCTGAAAAAACTTTTTGATTGAGCTGTTGAAAAAGAAAGTATCAGAAATTGTTTGTACCTCTCCTAAAACTCTAATTGGCCGATCTCAAAGAGAAGGAGAGTTACGTCACCGTTAACTTCTACTAAATAAAAGTGACGCCAATATGTAGAGAAAGAAGATACAAAAAAATTTAACGGATTAAATTTTTTATTGAAGTTACGAATCTGAATAAATTAAAGCTTAAAAGTCACAGTTCCATGGAGGTCTCCATGATTTCACGTTCTCTCTCTCTTGGTTCTTTCAGTCTTTCTTGTCTTCGGTGGTTTTAATTGAACATAAGGGAGGTTTTGATGATAATATTACATGGTGATGATATAGGCTAATGCTAATTGAGGTGTCATGATTATTAATTAAAGGAATATATATATATATATATATATATATATATATATATATATATATAGTGTTCCCTTAATGGCTTCGGCAAAATGGATGGAACAATTATTATAATAATAATAATAATAGTAAAATATTATTTGTTTTTCTAACATCTAGGGTAAGTTCTATTTGTGTAATAATAATAATAATAATAATAATAATAATAATAATAATATTAATAATAATAATAATAATAATAATAATAATAATAGTAGTAAAGTATCGTTTTTTTCTTAATGTTTGGGGTAAGTTCTATTTGTGTCTTTAACGTTTAAATCGTTCTATTTGTATCCCTAACGTTTATAAAAGTGATTCAATGTTATCCTACTATCAATTATAATAACAAATCAAATTATATTTTTTAATTATTCTCACTTGGATGTATTCATTCTCAATTAGGTCTCACTTTGATGTGTTCGATTTTAATATTATACCCACTCTTTGTGTTTAGATTCAATTATGTCTCTAGAAAAATGAATTATATAAATGTTGTTGGAATTAGTTTCAATTTTCGATGAGCTATTTTTTGGAGTGGATCATCGATTCTATCCTAAACATTTGTATTCTAATTTTTAAGAAGAGATTTTTAAAACTGAAACTAAAGCGTTCATGATGTGTAATTGACGACAGGATAACATTGAATCACTTTTACAAACGTTAGGGATACAAATAAGACGATTTAAACGTTAGGGATACAAATAGGATTTACCCCAAACGTTGGGGACAAAAACAATACTTTACTCTAATAATAATAATAATAATAATAATAATAATAATAATAATAATAATAATAATAATAATAATAATAATAATAATAATATTTTTCTTATCTTTTTTAAAATATCTCATTATAATAGAAATTATTTAAAAATTCTAATAGATTTTAAACTTAAAGTATCATAAAATTTAATTTAATTACTTTTAAAAAAAATTAAATAAAATAATAAATCATGAATAACTTAATATTTAATTCTCAAAAACTCGAATGGTTACATGGTTCGATCTATTAAACCATTGTACGGTGAGCTGACATCAATTACGATGTAATTAATGCTTATTGTTTTCGATCTTGCTCCCTTTCCAAAAGTGGTGTATAAGGAGATGTATTCCAGGGATCGTATTGATGTATCCCTTAGCCCGAACAGTTTGTCTGGATAGGCTTTTAAGTCTTTTTCTTTCAGCCTGAGCTTGTCGAAGGCGAGTTTAAATAGAATGTCTACTGAGATACCTTGATCGATTAGAGTTCTATGGAGGTTCACATTAGCAAGGATGATAGTTATCACCATAGGGTCGTCATGCCTAGGGGATATCCCTTGAGCGTCTTCTTTGGTGAATGAGATGGTGGGCAGTTCGGGCAATTTACTTTCTTCCCCAACCTAATATACCTCTTTAAAGTACCTTTTTCCGTGATGATTTAAACATTCCTCCTCCGGCAAATCTCCCATAGATCGTGTGTATATGTCGCTCTGGGGTCTGTGGTAGACGTTTTTGTTGTCCTTCGTCTTCCTCCTTCCTTTTGTTCCTTGGGTCATTTGACCTGTTCACCAGATATCTGTCTAATCAGTACAAGAGGGAAGCTCGGTAAAAGCAACAGGAAGAATTGCTCAGATACCAGTAAGTGAGGCTTATTTGGGTCGTGTTATAAATGCCTTGGCTAAACCAATTGACGGTCGAGGAGAAATTTCATCTTCCGAATCTCGATTAATCGAATCTCCAGCTCCCGGCATTATTTCGAGACGTTCCGTATATGAGCCTCTTCAAACAGGACTTATTGCTATTGATTCAATGATCCCTATAGGGGCCAACTTTTCTATGGCATTCTTCAAGTCGTAGAATTTATTGGTGGAATGTCCATAGAGCTTATGGTGCTCACAGTATTTAGTCTGACTTCCTGCCTTCTTATGTTTAATTAGGCGATGAGGTGGGAGCTTCTCTGTGTGGCATATCTCTCTGTAAACATCCACTAAAGAAACTCTTAGAGGGGGTGTAGTTGTGGTACTTTTGGGGTTTTTCTGAGTTTTGATCTTCCTTCTTTTTTGGGTTCTTTTTCTTTTTTCCGAGATGGATAGGGCAGGCTGAATCATGGAAAAGGTTCCCTTAGTCGGGAATTCTCTTCCATGTTGATATATTTCTCTGTCCTTTCTTGGAATTCATTCAAAGAAGATGGGTGTCGTTTAGATATTGACTTGGAACATGGCCCTTCTCTAAGGCCATTGACCAATCCCATGATCATAGCTTTGGTAGGGAGATTCTGAATCTCCAAGCATGCCAAGTTGAACCTTTTCATGTAGTCTCGAAGGTTTTCTGTGACCTCTTGCATGATTCTTAGCAGGCTCGGGGTGTGCTTTGTTTTATTCTTCTGGATGGAGAATCTAGTTAGAAACTTCCTTGCCAGGTCATCAAAGCTAGTTACCGACCTGGGGTCAAGTTGTCAAACAACTTCATTGCCGCTTTGGTCAAGGTCGTTGGGAAGGCTTTGCAATGGGTAGCATCAGAGGCATCAACCAGGTACATCCTGCTTTTGAAGTTGCTGAGATGGTGCCTTAGGTCGGTCGTCCCGTCATAGATATTCATGTCAGGTGTTTTGAAATTTCTGGAAACATTAGCCCGCATGATCTCTTCTATGAACGGGTCTTCTCCACCTAAGGGGCTATCTTTCTAATCTATCCAGTTATTCCGGCTCCAAAGATTGGCCTCTAACTTGAGGATCTAGCTCCCTTCGCTATCTTACTTCTCTCCGCAATTCTCCTTTTGCCTTCCGATATCACTCAGCTTCGTGCTCGAGATGTTATAACCGCTCTCGCTGACCACAGACTAGGCCTAATATTGCACATTCCACCAGAAGTTTGGTCATACCACTGAAGAAGGTGTAGTAGCTAAAGATCTACTGAAAAAATTAACAAGGTAGGGCTTATTGGACAAATATGTTAGCAGTAGAGGGCAAAAAGAAATCAAAACATGGCAGCAGACCAACCAAACAATAATTTAGCTCTTAAAGACAAGGAAACCTAGAACGATACATCAGACTTTTCTAAATCAAATGGTGTAATATATTTCGGGAGGTTTTGCAGGTGGAAGAATCACCAACATGGCTAGAAAACAAAGTTACTGAACCATGCTGACCATGGAAGGATCCTCTAGAACATAAGAAGTATCACTCCCCACAAAATGCATTTCTTTTGACAAATCGGACTTTAAATCACAATGCTCAAACCTAGACAACCCTGTGGTGATCTCCGTGAACGTAGGAGAATTGACGGTTGAAAAAGTTTTATTGGACCCAAGAAGTAGTGCCGATGTATTGTTCTACTCAACATTCCGAAAAACGCAGCTCAGCGACAAAGCCTTGCAACCCTCAACCGGAGAATTGGTAGGGTTCTCTGGAGAAAGGGTACCCATGACAGGTTATGTATAGTTAAGAACAACACTGGGGAACCCCCAAGCTTGAAAACCTTAGATATTCAATTCTTAATAGTTAATTGTGTTAGTTCTTATAATATCATCTTGGAATGACCATCCCTTAACTCTTTTGGAGCTATTGTTTCTACAGTTCATTTATGTGTAAAGTTTCATGTGCAGGATATAGTAATAGTACATGCCGATCATAAGGACGCACGACAATGCTACAACACGGGTTTAAAATTGAAGCTACCAGCAACAGAAACCATTCAAAGAATCAACTGTGTCTACAATGCAGAAGACATCCCAACATTAGCTGAACTAGATCCCCAAGACAATTTTTCTAACCAACCTACCCCAACTAATGAACTAAATAAGGTACCACTAACTGAATTCAAACACCAGTATAATAACATCGGATCTGTTTTTTCTGTAGAAAATGAGCAATAACCTCACCAAAGTCCTCAGGTCCCACGCCGGCCTCTTTGCATGGATGCCAGCATATATGCCCGGGATCGATCCAAATATTATATGCCATAAACTTACTATCAACCCAAGAGCCCGACCAGTACGCTAGAACAAGTGAAACCTAGGGATGAAAAGGAAAAATATAGCCCCAACAGAAACCCAGAAACTACTCAACGTAGGATTCATCAAAGAACTAAGATTCTCATCATGGTTGAAAAATGTAGTCATGGTAAAAAAGAGTGTATGTATGTGAAGTTTACATACTTAAACAAGGCATGTTCTAAATATTCGTAGCCATTGTCGAACATCGACAAGCTAGTCGAAAACACATCAAGATTCAAGGTGTTAAGTTTTATAGATGCTTGTTCTGGATATAACCAGATACTGATGCAACTAGAAGACCAGGATAAGATTGCATTCATAACGGTAATTTTTCTTATAAAGTAATGCCTTTTGGACTTAAAATGTAGGAGCAACAAATCAGTGGGTGATGGATAAGATTTTCAAAGAGCAAATAGGTCAGAACATGGAAGTCTATGTCAATGACATGGTCGTCAAATCGGATTCAAAAAAAGCCCATCTAGCTGACCTCCATGAAGTCTTTCACCAACTGTGGAAATACAATATGCAGTTAAATCTGGGAAAATGTGCATTCGGAGTACATGGTGATAAATTCGTCGGTTTCCTACTGACACACAAGGTAATTAAGGCAAACCCCGACAAATGCCAGGCCGTCATACGAATGCAATCACCCAAAATACCAAAGAAAGTACAATAACTCACCGATCGACTCGCTACACTATTAAGGTTTTTTCCTGCAGCCGCAGCATGATCTTATCACTTCTTTAACACCCTTAGAAAAGCCAAAAAAAATCACTTGGACCGACAAGTGTGAACAAACATTCAACAACTTTAAGAATCTCCTCAGTTCACCACCAATTCTTCGAAAACTACAACATGGTAAATCTCTCTACTTATACCTTTCAGTTTCAACTCATGCAGTCTGTACTTGTCACAAAAATAGGTAACGAACAACATCTAGTTTACTTCATAAGCAAGGTGGTATAAAACGCAGAGACAAGATACCCAACCATAGAGAAGCTGGAGTTCGCTTTCATAGTCATAACCAGGCGCTTACAGCATTATTTTCAGAACCACCAAATCACAGTTCGGACAAGTCAACCACTTCAGCAGATATTATCATGACTAGACCTGGTAGGATGACTAATCAATTATCGTCAAATTATCAAAATTCAACATCTCCTATCAGTCAAGAGGATCATTAAAGGCTCAAATATTGGCCAATTTAATCACTAAATTTACAACCACAGAAGAAGTCTTACCAGTATGGGAACTATATGTCGACGGAGCTGCCAATGAGGGGGTTGCAGAGTAAGAATCCTCCTTAAAGACAATACCGGTATTTATGCTGAATAATCTATAAGGTTCTTGTTTCAAGCAAGCAACAACCAATCCGAGTATGAAGCTTTACTCGCCGTACTTCGATTGGCAAAAGAGGCAAACATTCAAAACCTCAAAGTTCATTGTGTCTCTCTCCTTGTTGTTCAACAAGTAACTGATAATTTTCAAGTAAGAGACTCCCTCTTAGAATAATATTTAAATGAAGTAAAGAATCATATACAACATTTTAAACATTTTGACATATCACACATACCTAGGAAACACAACAATAGGGCAAATATTTTATCCAAATCAGCTACTTCCAAAAAACAAGACATTCTGAGTACTTTATTACAATTAACTCTTGATAAGTTGACTATATTTAATAAGAATATTTTGAGTTTGTCACATCAGACAGACTGGAGAAGGCCGTACGTAAATTATTTGAAAACATGAAACATACCATCTAAAGAGATTCTGAGGTTATTTAAGAGAAGGGCGAGTTATTACACACTTATGGGGGATGAATTATATAAAAAAAAAGGATTCATCCAACCATTACTCAAATGCATTGGACCCATAGAAGCAGAGTTGGCGATCTCCAAAGTGCATAAAGGAATTTGTGGCACGCATATTGGAGGATGGAGCTTAGCATCAAAACTCCTAAGGGCAGGATATTGGCCGACACTAAAAAGAAATTGCATGGAAAAAGTCTAACGCTATGATAATTGGCAAATTGTGTGCACCAATTATCCATAGACCAGTCGAGCTATTGCATGCTTCAGAAATTGGATGGCCTTTTCACAAATGGGGTCTTGATATACTCGGACCTTTTCCAACATCATTTGGACAGGTAAAATTCTTACTGGTAGCTATAGATTAATTACCTTACAAAGTGGATTGAAGTACAACCACTTGCTAAAATAACTTCAGATAAGGTACGCTTTTTTATTTGAAAATTTATAATATGTAGATACGGTTTGCCCAGACATATCATTTCAGAGAATGGTCGGAAATTTACTGATAAAAGAATAGCACCTTTTTTGACAAATCTTCACATAAAACACCATTTTTTCTCTGTAAAGCACCCAAAAAACAATGGGCTCATAGAGGCGGCTAACAAAGTTATTTTGCAGGTTCTAAGAAAGAAATTGACAGACACCAAAGAATGCTGGGCCGAGCTTGTTCTTGAGGTTCTATGGAGTTATAACACAACACCACAATCAATAATTAAAGAAACTCCATTTCGATTAGTATACGGCAAAGATACGATGGTACCTATAGAAATTTCTCAAGGTTCACTACGAACCGAGCTATTAGGCGATGAGGCCAACACATAGGCACGATTAGCTGAGCTTAACACATTAGATGAAGACCGCAATTTTGGCAGCACTAAAATAAAAATCTATGTAGCTCACAATACAAAGAAAGTATAACAAATGGGTTAAACCATGCACACTACAGCAAGGAGACTTGGTGCTCAGAAAAATCGAAGAAGTACAAAAACCTCCAGGACATGGGAAATTAGCAGCAACTTTGGAAGGCCCCTTCTAAGTATCACACCACCATGGCAAATAAGCTTACTCCTTATAGACATTAGATGACAATGAATTGCCCGATACTTGGAATATCGCTTCCTTAAAGTTGTATTACAGTTAATCCTTTGTAAAAGATGGGATGAAAGGTACTCTTTTTTCTAATCTCGAGGTTTTTTTTCCCACAAAAGGTTTTACTCAGATAGGTTTTAATGAGGCCGATCATCCCACGCCTTCCATGATAGAAGGATTTCCAAATTCAATCAAATATATTTATGTACTATTTATCTGAACATCAAATGATTTTCACAAAGTAACCGATAATATAGATCGGCAACATATTCGAAATTCAAAAGTCGTATCCAACATAAAACCGACATCCAAGGTTGGCACAAGTTTAGAAAACAAAAAACCAACATCCAAAAGTTCACTTAGCACCTAAACACTGCTAAGATTCCAAACATAAGTTCAAAAATAAATACAAACAAAGGAGCCTACATATCGTTAATCAGTAGGAGCAGCATTTTCATCCTCCACCTATCTGGCTTCATCCTCAACCAGCTCACCATTTACCACAATCTTGGTAACATCCAACTTACCAATGTCAAACTCAGGAGTAAAGGCAGATACCTGGCTCACAACCTAATCAAAGCTAACCACAAATATCTCCAACACGTCATTCTCCAGCTCATGAATTCTAGATGTTATTTGGCTTTTGTCTTTATCACCCTCTTTAATATGGTTCTGCAGTAAATATATTTGATCTTGGAGTTTTAGGATCTCCTCTTCTCCATTCTTCATCTTAGAAGTTACATCTATAACAACATTTTTCTTTTCCTTAACGGATTTCTCCAAAGCAATCACCTTCTCTAAAATACTAATCTCCTCAACACCCAACAGTTCAGCAGTCTGACCTACACATAAGAGTCATACGCAACTATCTACAAATGCATGATCAAATTAGACACAAACAAAATAAATACACTAAATAAAATAGCAAAAATAGAATTTAATTGTATATATTTTTCGATACCCTCTGTACCAATACACTTCACCATCCCCCAATAACCAGGATATTGAGCTACTTTGTCAGCAAGTTCTGTTAGGGGAAGCTGATCTCTCCACAAAGATTGTGAATTAACCCATTCAATAAAATCATGTAATTTTCTCTGCTTCTCAAAAACAGACTTGTCATCACTAGCATTCAAGTCCTCTTCAGAGAGAATTTTCAAAGATTTTTCGGACTCAAGCCTCTTTCTTTTTCGTGGAGAAATGAGCCGAGCACTTGATTGTGCGGCATCGACACCGATTTCCTTCACCACTCCAAAAGCACCATCCTCTTTTTCACTCTTTTTCTTTTGAACTAAAAATGATTGAAGTCGAGAAGTTGTCAAATTCGGCACTCGTCCACCTACAAACACAATGTAAACAATTATGAAAACAAGAGCAAGCATAGAGGTACATTTTCTA
This sequence comes from Arachis hypogaea, assembly GCF_003086295.3. Classification (NCBI taxonomy): domain Eukaryota; kingdom Viridiplantae; phylum Streptophyta; class Magnoliopsida; order Fabales; family Fabaceae; genus Arachis; species Arachis hypogaea. The sequence continues at coordinate 100,807,562 of NC_092045.1, read as the reverse complement.
AAATCATTCACTTACCTGTATAAGTCCCTAGTGCCTTCTTATTTGATTCAACCTTTAGAGGAAATTTTTCACCTAATTTCTCATCTAAAAAGAAGAGATACTCAGTCTCTGATGATCGAACTTTCACAAACATAGCCTTAAAATTTTTAAATGATGATTTATTACAAAACAAAAAGAACTCCTGGAATAACTACTTAAATTAACCCACAGACTTTACAAACATCCTTGGACTAAAACAAAGAAAAAATATATTCAAGGACGGAGGAAAATCAAGAAAGTCCATCAAAAGGCTCAAAAGAATGCCCATGCATTTGGATCTGCAATGGAGAACAATTCAACTGAGTCAAGACTTTAAATTCAAACTCTGAGAATGAGAATTTTAAATTTAGCTCTATCAAACATGGAGTATAAAGATAAAAATATGCCCAATTTTCTCTTCTCTCACACACTCTTTCATCACTATTACAAAGAAGTAGCTGCACACCAGTATAAGAGCTTGGTTTTACCAAGTTTAAAGATTTCAATCTAACCAATGATTCCTCATTACTAAAGGCGGAAGCGCGATGCTTTATATCAACATGGACCCAACAGTAGATATCTTCCTTTTTCACTTCTACTTCTTTACCCCTATTCATTACTACAAGAAACTAAAAACAAAAGACAAAAAGTCACTAACCTTTAGAAGTCATCTTATTTTTGCTTCACACCTAGAGAGGATAGGATAACTAGTACTTTTTTCCGAAGCAAGAGCAGTAATAAAGAGCTACACTAATCTCTCGTACATGTTCCCCGCTTCTCCATGGTTATATTTTAAAACCGATTCATTTAGAATGGTGATAGGTAGCTATGATTATCTCGAAGTAACTGCCAATGTCATTATTACACTTTTCCCTCTTTTCGCATTCTACAAAGGTAATAAATTAAACCAAGTTTGCCTATGCCCGCCAAAACTGTAAAACCCGGTTAATTAACGGCTAATTAACCCATAAATGAGAATTTATTCTAGAAAGCCTAAAATGTGATTTTTATGGCTAAATGTGATAGAGGAGACTGAGGCGAGAATTTCGGTACCAATTTTATAGAAATCGGACCAAGATTGGACCGAACGGGCCAAACCGGGCCAATTGGACCTAAAGTGGGTCCTTGGCCCAACATAACTAAAGCAAAACCCTAGTTTTCAGCACTCTCTCTCCTCATTAGCCACACACACACGCTGAAAAAGAGAGGAAATGGGGGAAGAACACTCTCTCAAACCTCTATCTCTCACTTGATCTTCAAACCACCATAACTTTTGATCTAGAGCTCCGATTGCCGCCCCGTTTGCAGCCACGCGTTCACCGCGGAGAGCTCTACAAAACCCATACAATCAATCTTGAGGTAAGCCACGTATTTCTGTTCGAAATCTCAGCCCTTATTTTCGAGTTTCATGGGTGAAATGTTGAGATTTTGGGTTCTTTGATGTTATAGGACCCAACTCTCTTGAAGGAGAAGGTTAATCTTGTCTCCTTGGATCTTGGGTGTGGTAAGATTCTCATCCCTAGTGTATTTTGTTGTTTTATGATGTTTGGGTTTTGAGATGTTGTGTATGGGTATGAAGGTTGTGGCTTAGGTTGTGTATGTATGGATATTGGAGCTTGATTGGTGATTTTGAAAAGATTGAAAAAGGGATTTGGTGGTGAAAAATCTGTTCTTGGAGGTATTGAGGCCTTGAGAGCTTGTGGATAAGTGGTTTGGAAGTGCTCCGGTGGAGCTTGGGAAAATCGGCTAAGGTATGGTTTCGGTTTCCCGTATCTAATATGTAATGTGGTAGGAAATACTTAGGCTAGAGGCCCTAAGATAGGCTTTGAAATGTTGATGTTGTTGAATGATTGAGATATATGATGTGGTCATATATGTGATGATGATTAATGATGCCTTGATGGTATGATGTATGAGAAATATGCATGTTGTGATATATGCTTGATGATTGGTTATGGTTGAATTGTGGGTTGGACCATGTTGATGGTGAGTATGATATTGATTGTGTACAATGATGATTTATTGGAATTGGTGTTGTTGAGAATTGGCATGAGTAAGAGTATATGATATGTTAATATATTTGAGTTTGAGCCACTTGGGTGAAGTGGGTTAGAATGATGAAATAGTGATTTTGTATATTATGGTAAAGTGTCAATGTGTGAGTTGAGGAGGCTTGATGTTGAAATTGATATGTTTTGATTGATTTCAAAGAAAAGGGATGAAAATGGCATGTTTTGATTGATTTTGAAAAGAGTTGGAAATGGCTTGTTTGCAAATGGCACTTTGTGGTTTCTATGAAAAATATGGTTTTTGGGCATACTTTGGTGGGACATAACTTGGACTACAGATCTCTGTTTTGTGCCAAATCTATTTAGAAATGAAATTGGATCCGGGATGTCCATGCCGTTCGAAGAACGGGTGAAAAACGATTTAAAACGAGAAAGTTATGTCCGTTGGAAGATTGGGGTTTAAATTGGTGAATTCTGCAGCTTTTAACTTAGAAAATTTTTAGCAGAATGACCCCTTGCGCGTGGGCGCACTTGGCGCGTGCGCGCCGTTCTTCCCGAAAATGCCATCCACGCGTGAGCGTGATGTGCGCGGGCGCGCCGATTGTGCTGCACCCAATGCCCAGCCATTTTCCAGAGAGTCATGCCAGAATTGTGCCAGTGTTGTGCCTGGGGCACGAGAACACCCACGCGTACGCGTGGTTGACGCTTACGCATCGATTGGCAAATGTTTAATCCACGCGTTAGCGTGCATGACGCTTGCGCGTCGATGAAGTTTTGAGGCCATTCACGCGTGTGCGTGGAGTGCGCGTACGCGTGGACCTGTTTTCATCCCAAAGTTGATTTTTGAGTTTTAAAAGCCAAATTTCATACTTCTGAGCCTCCGATCTCACCACTTATATCTTAAATCATTATGATAAGCCTAGCTATGAGAGAAGGAGCTAGTGGATGTGGTAACTTGCGAGTGAAGCAAGGGAAAATGAATGATCAATGAGGATCATTGATGATTATGTGAGATGTGGAGGATGGTGGTGGAAGTGCTTGTATGCCATTGGCCGAAGGGCCGTAATTGTTTATGAATATTGGCTGGTTCTGGATTGAACCGTGAGCCGGAATAGCTGTGTATGCTATGAATATTGGCTGGTTATGGATTTAACTGATATGGATGTTGATCCATGGATGAGAATTCATGCATGTTTATGCTGAATTATTGATAATTGTGATTTGCACTTCCACTATCGGAGATACGAGTTTCCCTGGGTAGTAGCAGTGGCTAGCCACCACGTGCTCCAGGTTGAGACTTGATACTCTGTTGACCCTATGTCGTAAGTGTGGCCCGGCACTGTGAAAGTCCCGGATGAGCTCGCCCCCGAAATATTCACCAGTGAGGGTGATGGATATGGATCATGTTTATGATCAAGTTTATGATGAGTATAACTCGAGTTGGGGATGCGCGACAGAGGGACAGTCCAATGGTTAGCTACCAGGACTTGTCGGGTTGGCTCTATAACCGACAGATGATATCATCAGCCACTAGGGACAGGCATTCATCATATGCATACTATATGAATTGTTTGAGATTGCCTATTTGACTGCATATTACTTGCTAATTGTCTAAATGCCTTACTTGTTCCTAATTGTGTATTTCTTGCTTGATATAACTGTGTTTGTTACATTATACTCCTGTTGGTGGTTGGGAGGATTGAAGGAACTGGAAAGGGAAGTATTAGTTAGACTGAAGTATCTTTAGTCAGATGCCCTTTATGGTTTAGCTTGTTTATAAGCGTTGATTTTATCTGGAGGAAGTTCTAGGATTGCCTTTGGCTTTCCTCCATTATTATGTATTATATATGTGGAAGCTGCTACCATGCTGGGGACCTCTGGTTCTCACCCATGCGGATTTTGTGGTTTTCAGATGCAGGACGTGAGGTTTCTCGCTGAGGCATGCTGGAGACTTCTAGATTTGCGAAGATCCTTTGTTCTCGGGGCTATGTTTTGGTTTATATGTTTTGCTTAGATACTTTTATCTCCATTAAATAATACAAACTGTGATGACTCCTCTTATGGGAGATTTTGGAGAATAGGTTTTATGTATTTGTGTCCCTTCGGGTTTCCTTTGGGGTTTTCCTTATTTTATCATATGTATATATTGTTATGCTCGGACCGGTTATCTTCGCAGCCGGATCTTGAGTCTTGATATTCCTGTTTTTGACACTCATTTGTATATATATAATCTCGCGTTGGTTATCCTTGTTCGTTACGTTATCGATCGGAGTGTTGCGCTTTAAGGTTGCGGTTTTTGTTTACCCCTTTTTCTACAAAGGCTCCTAGTTATAATCAATCATTCATACTACTATACGTACTAAATTTTTATTTTTAGAGGTCGTAATACCTTGCCATCTCTGAATTATGACTTAAGCATAAGTCTCTGTATGGTAGGGTGTTACAAAAACGACGCGCGTTGAACTTGGAGACTAAGGAAATAAATTAAACCGAGGTATACCATTATGCAAAAAAGCTCAACTTGCTCACATGCAACCTCATCAAGTCAAGTTTGGGGGCTGTGTTCCTAATCCCTCGCAAATCGACAGAAAACGGTTATACTTCGGGTACTCATTCAAAAAATCTTTCAAAGTAACAACAGCCCACTACGAATAACGATTTCCTACTTCCTCAGACCTATCTCAAAATGCAGAAACAATGGTGAAAACCCATTCGTCCCAAACAATGATAAATAGTAGCACTAACACGATCATAAGGGACACATTCAGAAAACAAATCATCATCTCAGCACTTAGAATTTTAAAAGAGATATTTGACTGACTTGAGTGTCAGAATTCTTTTTGCAGATTTCACACCTGAGTCAAAGTTTGGAAGATTGCTCATCTATACCTAATAGAAAGTTTGAAGCCTTCGTGGAATCTCAGTCGCGAGCTATAGTTCGATAGAATATCCTTCACAAAATAGAGTACAAATTTTATTTTCAACTAAAGTAATAAGAACTAAAATCGTACTTAACTCTAAATAAAATAATTTTAAAAAAATTGACTGATATTTATTTTAAAAAAAAATTGATTTCCTCACCTTCCTTCCTTATTACCTATATATAAAGAGTAGTCGGACATTTTGTTTTTAAAATTTCGAGAATATTTATAAGGTTTAGTTACTCTGTTGGTCTCTATAGTTTCGTAAAATTTTTAATTAAGTCTCTATATTTTTTTTTAATTGAGTTCTTACCCTAATTTTTTTTTAATTGAGTTTTTACACTTTTTTTCTTTTTATTTGAGTCTCTGTACCAATTATTTTTTTTTAGTTGGGTTCTTATATAATTTAGTCAATTACTATCAAAAGGAACCTAATTGAAAAAAAATTGGTGCAGGGATCCAATTTAAAAAAAAATATAGAGACCTAATTAAAAATTTCGTAAAACTATAGAGACTAATAGAATAATTAAATCTATTTATAAGATGATGACACAGGTTGTTTTTCTTTTGTTACAGGATCCTAATAATAAGAATGTTTATATGATACTCAGTTAAATGTCTCCTCTTTATCGTCGTTTCTCGAGTCATAGGGTCTATTGTATGTTTGTTTTCCTAGCTACAATATAATCAGTTATTAATTTAATATTTTTAAAGAAACTAGTCATACTATTATAGATATGGTTGTTATTTAATTCACGAATTAATTCGTAGAATTTTTTGAGTTTATATTTATAGGTAGTAGAATCGAATTGATTCGGCTTTAAACGTTCTTTTGGACAGATTCAGACAAATTTATTCAAATTCGCAAATTTACTCCCGAATTTACAAGTTTGATTTTTACTCAATTTTAAACGAAAACGTCATTTTGACTTAAAATAATTCGTTATTCGACATCTAGCTAACTCTAGTACTCCCAGCCTCTGTTTCTTTCGTACTTCTCAACCTTCTCCTTCTATATTTTCTACCGTTGATCTGCTTTGTTATTCACTCATTTTGTCTCTATTTTGTTGTTTTGATCATTGTTACATCTACTTCTGACTCTGCTCCTAGTTTGAATTTTTAAATTTTAACTCCTGCTTCTATTGTGTTTGTGCTTTTGCCCCTGATTTCATGTCTTGCTTTTGCTTTGTGGTTGAGTTTTGCTTTGTACTTATTGTATAATTGCGAAGGATTTAAATATACTCATTATCATTTATATTACTATTTTAATTTATTATGTATTTTGTGATAAAATTATTAATTTTAAATATTTAAATTTAAATAAATATATATTATAATTATGTATGATATATATATATATATATATATATATATATTTTAAAATAATTTTATAATAAATAATATTATTTGAATTTACAAGTCGAATCTAGACAATCTCCGTAAATTTATTTATAGACTTGTGAGTTTGACCCATTAACTTGCTGTTCTCAGTTCCTACATTGTATTGTAGACATTGTAATTTATGTGATGTGTATGACAATTATTGCATTACTGTTTTTTTTTTTCCTATTTCTAACTTTAGGGTAAAGGATATTCAAGATATAAAAGATTTAAAATTTTTTAAAATAATAAATGTATGAATATTTAAACTAACAATGTAAATTTTTTATCAACAATATTTTACATTAATAATTATCCCTAAAAGCTAAACTCTAGAGATACAATCTATTGAAATTTCTGCATTTTGTTGCAACCCTAATAAAAAAATTAGGTTATAATTATATTTAAATAAAATGGATTAAATAGAGAAACTTTTTATTAAAAATCAGGAAATTTAAAATTTTTAATGTATTTGTATAGTTCATTTATTAAAAAAGATACTATAAGTGTTCTTAAACAACCATATATGTTATATAAAAAATTAATTATCAATAATATTCATACAGAATTTGATTATTCTATTATCAGATTTAATTATTTTAATAATTAATTATTTTATTAAAATATATATAATTTATATAATAACAACTGAATTTTTTTATATATATAAAATCTTTTTGTAAATCAAATTAAGTGAACTGACATTACATGCAGCCAAATTGTGCATGTCACTGTCAGTTGTAGCCCCAATATCAATTAATGACCACAATTTTAAAGTAATTGATGAGTGTAAGAAATATTTGATTTAGTTACCATTTTATACACAAGATAGAATATTTTATCTAGCCCTCACTCGCAGGAATCAAGATACCATGTTCAGCAATGGAGCCATCACACTGATCTGTGTCTTCCGTTGCACACCGTTGATTCTCACCCAAATCTGACATCTCTTTCCTACAAAAACAAACACACCAGCCGCTTCAGAAATATTATTTCTGAAACTTAACCCCACTCCACGTGAATCTGACATGCTCAATTTCACCAATATATATATGCTTGCTTGAATTATTCACTTTCATTAACATGTTTGAATTATTCACTTGCATTAAAATCTATAAAAGTTGTGTGGTCGACAAAATTACCTCTTTATACATACTATTACTATTAGTATTGTCTATTGTTGCACTTTAACCAAAAATAAATTTTGGATATTAACTATTGTTTTTATTGTTTATGCATGTCCAACGTATGTAATTTTAGTGTTCAATAATGTAAATGATTTTGTTAGGTAAACAATAATTTTTGTAAACAATATGAATAATAAGTTTTATAATTAATTTAATAAAGTAAAAAAATACTCTATCTCAAATTATTTCTTAAATTTTAATAGTAGAATAATTATCTGTACATCTAATGAATTGAACATTCAGTCATTATTAACTGTGCATGAATAAATCAAATCAAAAAAAATAACTATCCAATTAAAAATAATAAATATAATTATATACATACTTGTTGAATTAAACATATGACATATTTATTATTTATATTATTTAATATTTTTATTTTTTATATATACTTTTTCTAATACCAAATAGAGATTAATCTTAATATTTTATTGATAGAAAAAATTTTTATATATGCATCTAAATTATGTACTATCATGCCACGTCTTTATAACTGAATATTATATTATTTTAATTGATCGAGTTATAAATATGATCTCATATTATATAATATTTAAAGTTTTATAAAGTGTGAGACCATATTTACAATGATTTATATATATCAGTTGCGGAATTACTGACTTAGGCTTTCAATTGAGTGGGATCGGCCACTCTCAAAATGGAAGCTGATAATGAGCCCTAGATTTGAAAATTTTAGGTCCACTATACGAACTAGTTTGAACTTCAACAATGCCATGACATGGTAGGTAAATTCAATGATTATATATATGTAAATATGGCGAAAATTCACGCAATTATGTAAAATTAAAAAATTTAAAAAATTTTTAATTTAATAATTAAATAATATATTTTATCTTATATTTTTAAATAATAAACAAAAATAATAAATTCTAACAATTTTTTAATATTTTTCAATTTGACTAAATTAATTATCTAATAAATTTTACCTATTAACTCCACAACAACTATAAAATTTTAACTTAATGCCAGTCTTCAACTATAAATAAACCCTACAACTAACTATCACATAAATTCATAACATAATTTGATGTTGATAGTCTTATAATAACAACTAAGCTACATCATTCAAAAGTAGTAACATAATTCGATGTTGGTTCTCTTAACAAAAGTTGATAACAACAAAAACAGGAGCTAGCACTAATAAGAAGAAAAGCTGATGGAATTTAAATGATTTTAATATTCCATAACACTATGTCCGCAAACATGAAAATGATTTTCAAGTTGGTTGATCTTCATTATTGATGTGAGAGTGAGGAGACTCATAATTTGAGTCAGAAAGAAGCTGAAGAGTCTTCAAAAGCTGGCTTCCTTTTCTTCTTCCTCTCGCGCTGCACTCTCCCTGAAGCGCAAGCTCCACTGCACGCGCCACTTCCTCGGGCGGAGCAGCCGTCTCCCTCTCCGCAGCCGCAGAACCTCCGTACACCACCGCAAGCACTCCGATCGCGTACTCCTTCCCGCGAGCACCCGTCCTCCCCATCATGGTTACCATCACAGGCACTGCAAGCGCGTGAGCCCTCACCGCCTCCGCGCCCTCCGCCACCGTGCACATCAGCTCCAGGGCGGCGAGGGCGCGCTCGGCGGGTGCGCCGTCGAGGTCAGGGGCGGACTCGACGATGGCTGCGACGGCTCCCGCCTCAACGGCGAGGCGGCGGTTGGAGGGGGAGAGGCAGAGGGCGAAGAGGATCTTGGTGGTGGCGGTGAGGTGGCGGATGACGTGGCGGAGGAGGGCGGGTGGACATGGTGGTTGGTCCTGAGGAGGGTTTGGGACGAGAGAACGTTCTAGAAGGTGGATGGCTGCGGCGCGGTCGGATTCGGAGCCGGTTGTGAGTTGAAGCTCGGAGAGGTGAAAGAGTTCTTCGAGATTGTTGGGAAGTAAAAGCGGTGGTGGAGTTGGTGGTGGTTGTTGTGGCGGAGGAGGAGTAGTGGTGGTGGTGGTGGAGGGTGTTGTCGGGAGAGAGAATCTCCATTGGGTGAAGCTTTGGGAGGTTGCGGAGGAAGAAGAAGAGGTGGAGGACTCGCATGAGTTGCGAAGGTTATGAGGCGGTAGTGGTGGTGGCGGCGGTGGCGGTGGTGGAGGAGTGTTGGGGAGGGGTGGTGAGTGGAGGGTGTTGCCGGTGGGGCTGAGAACAGTTTGGGCACAGTGGCGGAAGAAGCCGCAGGAGAAGAGTTGGGTCTTCAGCTTTGGTTGATGGGGTTTCATGCTTTCTTTTGTGTTTTGTTAACAATCTCTGATTCTCTCTCTCTCTCTCTCTGTATCTATCTGTGTATGTAGGTAGATTTTGTGTTGCTTTTGATGTGCTGTGTTTGAAAAATTTACAACAACAACAACGTTTGTTTAGATTCTGTATTTGCTACAGGGATATAGAGACTAAGAAATACAGATAAAGGAAAAAGTCGGGGAGAATATATTCTCATTTGGAATTTACTTATCGTTTTAATGATTAAATATTATATATTTAATCATTTTATATCTCCTATATCAAATTCTGTATTTATGATTTGGAAACACCAAACCAAACCAAACCAAACACAACCTAATAATTAATGAAATTATGAAATACTACTACTCTATAGAGGGTACAGGATTGATGGTGATGCAGTACGACGTGGTTTTCACTTTCTGTCATCTGTGTGGAAAACAAATTAGGATGGGTCAACATAGATGTGTCCTTGTCTTGCGAAGTTGTGGTGTTTCGGCTTCAGAAATATTAATATAATACTCTGCTGTACTTCATCATGGGTGTATTTGCATTTGGTGTAGTCCTCTTGCGAACTAAATTGCGTGATACGTTCAAGGTTTCTTTGGATTTTGGTAGGCAACTCAAGTTGCATGAAGACGGGTACTTACAAGAGAGACTTTTTTTTTGTTTTAACTACGATAACAATTTTATATGATATTTATTTGTTAATATTTGATTAACAAAAATATTTTTATATTAAATTTTAAATTATAAATTTTAAACTTAAATTTTAATAGTATAAAAAATAAAATATTAATAAAAAATATTAGTCTTCTAATATTTCTTATATAAAAATATCTAAATTTTTACAAATTTTTAAAAAATAAATAATATTTTTAACATTAAATTTAATATTAATTTAATTTATTTTAAATTAAAATAAATATTTAAATAACACCGAAATATTTTAACAATAACATCAAAATAATATTTTAATTTTGATACCAAAATTTTGCTAAAAAATATAGAAATATCTTTTTTAATATTGTATTTTTTTTCTTCTTATTCTTCTTTCTTTCTTTCTTGCTTTCTTTCTTTTTGTTGCTCTTGTTTTTTTCTCTACGAGTATTTTTTTTATATTCTACTTGAATGAATATGCTTGTACTATATTGTAATTTTTATTTAGTTGAATGAACATAAGTTCATACTTATTGGATTGAATTCTTACCAAAAATAAAAATAACACCAAATTTTTTTTAAAGTGACATCAGAACTTAAATACATACATAATGTAAAATGTAAATTGTATACTAAAAAATTACATTGACTCTATAAAATAAAATAAGATAGCACCGAATTGATACAAGACTTCAGTAATACGACACAAAAAAATATTGAATCTTTTTAAAAAATATTACACATTTAATAAATTGAATGATTATCTCTTATATAAAATAAAACATAAAAATCTAAAAAATAATATCGAAATATCTTTACTCTAATATCGAAATTTTCAACTAAATGATGTGAAAGAAGTAAGAACTTATTTTATGAAGACTTGAGTTGTAGATTCACAAATTTTAATAGAAAGAGAATAAGTGAAAAAATATGTAGATAATACAGCGAAATTAAATAGAATGAGTACAAAAATTCAAAAGGAAAAATAAACAGATGCATTTACGTATAAGAAGAAAACGACGTATTTAATATATAAAACAACATATAAATTTTTAAAAAATAATACTGAAATATCTTTATTTTAACACCAAAATATCTTTATTCTAACACTAAAATTTTTAACTAAATAATGTGATGAAACAAAAAAATTATTTTATGAAAATTTGAGTTGAAAATTTACAAATTTTGATAATAAAAAAATTAAATAAAAAGTCAGTAGATAACGCAGTAAAATTAATTAGAAGATAATGATAACGATGAGAATGACGATAATGGAGAGAAGAATAAAAAATTATTTACTATATTTTGTTTGAATGAAAAAGAACCAAAAAACCAAAAATTATTTACTATATTTTGTTTGAATGATTTTTATTTGCTTTTGTTTGAATGATTTTTATTTCTTTTATTTATTAATAACTTTAGACATTATCATAACATATATTATATGCCAATACCAAATTAATATACTACTTTGATGAGGTTTGGCTTGGTTCAATTTTTTAAATGAAATAAAAACAAACTGAAATTAAATTTATAGCTTAGTTCGATTGTATTTTTCGTTAAAATCAAACCAAATTAAAACCCACAAGCATCCATGGTTTAGAAGGATTGGCTTTGCAACATAACCAATAAATAACAGTACCACACTACCACGCACTGACGCACACATCACAATTTCTATGGCATCCAATTTTTGACAATTTTGTAAATATCCAAGTTGTCATCTATTTACCAAGGTTGCGAAAATTTAACTGATTATTGAACCAGTAGAGTGACTGGTTTAATAGTTTAATAGTCTAATTAGAGTTAAACTATAATTAAATTGATTTAATTCAATATATAATAAAAATATTAAAAATTTAATATATAATTTTAAATATTTAAATTTAATCATCTTTAAATTAATTATTTTCTAAATTTTAATTAAGTAATCAATAACAATACTCATTACATTAACAACAAAAAATCGAAATAAAAAAATTCAACAACTTCTAATAATCAAATACTCAACAACAATGAAAAATATAAACTTACACAAAACTCATCCCATCAACAACAAAAAATAAGTATCACAAAAATGTCAACAATAACTTCTAATTAAGTATTCAGCAACAAAAATTTAGAATCTAAAAATAGAAAACTCAGCATCTAAAAGTAGAGAATACAAAAATAGAAAAATTATACAAAGAATCTAAACCATGTTTTTGAAAAATCAAATCGGATCGACTAGTTTGACAAAGTTAACTAGGAACCGATCTTTTGTCAGGTATGTTGACGGAAAAAACAGCTAGCAAAAAATAGTAAAAAAATTGGTCGAACCAACAGTTAACTGTTGAACCGTTTGAATTGGTCCGATTTTTGGAAAATTTCTTGTTTAGCCCTAAACCCTCAAAACGACGCCATTTTAAGTTATAAAATAAAACAGATATTCTCCCTTTCTCTCTTCCAATCCACTAATCCCAAAGGCACTAACCCTAAGAACTAAAAAGCAGTGAAGCACCCAAATTCAAACTTCAGCAGCAGCAACCAATGCCCAGCAATCTTGCCATCGTCGAACTCTTCTCATCAGCTACAAGGTGTAGTCGTTGCATTTGGAAGGGCTCTAAGCAGCATTGATTCCACAAAAAAAGATGATGCGCTTGAAGAGGATCGAGCAACCGTTCATGACCGATGAAAACAGGGACGACAAAAGCAACTGTTCGTGATGGCAACGCCAAGAGTTCCGAGCAGACCTTTGTGCGACATAGAAGAGAAGGGGGGCTAAGCAGACCTTCTAGAGGTGATGACGACACTCTTTGTCTGTCACTGCCGGTGGCAGCGGCACCCTATGGCCAAGGAGAAGAGTTCAACAATGGTGGGACTGCTGGATCATGCTGTTGAAGTTTGAATTTGGGTGTTCATTGCTTCTGAGTACTGAAAATTAGTGTGTTTAAGGTTAGCGGGTTGGGAAGAGAGGAGAAATCTCTATTTTATTTTATATTTTTAACTTAAAAACAACATCATTTTGGGGTTTAGGACTAAACTGAACTCTTCAAAAACTAGACTGGTTCAACGGTTAACTGCTGGATCGACTAATTTTTTTATTGATTTTTTGTCAGTGGTTTTTCATTAATCAAACTCCACCTATGTTACACTTGCGATACATAGCCGGTCCCAAGCCCGAATAAAGGAGGAGGGTTGTGTTAGGCCTTTGACAACCAATATAAAAACTTATTCGAATCTTCATGACATGAATCAAAGACGTTATTGCGCTAAAACTAGGTCGTTGCCCGGAAGCAACGTGCTATATGTATGGCTCAAGTACAATATCAAATGAGCAAGACCCGGTGCATTAGTGCCTGTGTGTAGTGTTAAATGAGCAAGGGTTACTACATTTTCATAAACGGACGAGAGTAAATAAGCTAGTTCACAAAGAAAGGGGTAAAGGTAAAGGGCGAAATGACAGAAAGTTGAGATTTGGGGCATGGAACATAGGCACTCTAATAGAAAAATCTATGGAGGTGGTGGACACCATGACAAGGAGGAAGATTAACATCATGTGCCTACAAGAAACAAAATGGGTCGGCACGAAGGCTAGGGAGTTGGATACCTCAGAGTTCAAACTTTGGTATATAGTAAAGGTGAAGAACAGGAATGGAGTAGGTATTATCATGCATAAGTAGGGGAAGAAGGATGTAGTGGATGTTAAGAGGTTGAGTGATCGGATCATCTCTATCAAACTTGTGATGCAAGGAGGTATTTTTCATGTTATTAGTGCCTACACCAAGGGTGGATTCGGACGAGCAACACAAGATAAGGCTTTGGGAGGATCTAGAGAGTTTGGTCTAAGACATACCTTCGAGAGATAAGATTTTCTTAGGAGAAGATTTAAATGGCCATGTTGGAAGAGAAGTAACTGGGTATGGAAGTATTCACGGAGGTCGTGGTTTCGGAGTGGTCAATGCTGAGGGTAAAACTATTTTGGATTTCTGCTCAACCTTTGACTTTCTCATCACAAATACATGTTTTTAAAAGCGAGACAAACATCTTATAACCTATAGGAGTGGCATGACAAGCTCTCAGGTCGACCTTTTTTGTTAAGGAGAGTCAATCAAAAATTTTGTATTAATTCTAAAATTATTCCAGGAGAGAGTTTAACAACATAACATAGGTTGCTCATCATGGATTTTTAAGTTGAGAAAAAGACATCATACGAAGAATCCAAGGACAAGGTGGTGGCGGATGAAAGGTGAGTAACAAAGAAGCTTTCTGAGATGGGTAGGAGAAGAGGCAAAGTGAGAAGGGGATGGAAGCGCAGAGGAGATGTGGAGGGAGATCACAGAAGTTATTAGAAGAACAGCAAAAGAAAATTTTGGTGAATCTAGAGGGACAGGATCAAGAGACAATGAGTAATGGTGGTAGAATGTGAGTGTACAAGAAAAGATAAAGGCAAAAACGGAGTGCTTTAAAGAGTGGTCTTTGTACCGCAATGCATATAACTAGAAAAAAATATAAGGCAACTAAGAAAGAGAAAAAAGTGGCTATAAGTGAAGCAAGAACAAGAGCATATGAGGGTCTCTACCAGTCTTTAGACATGAAGGAAGGAGAAAAAGGTATATATAGAATCGTAAATAGCCGTGAAAAAAGAACAAGAGACTTAAAACAGGTTAAGTGCATAAAGGATAAAGATAAAGAGGTTTTGACTCAAGATGAAAAGATCAATGAAAGGTGGAAGAGCTACTTCTACAAGTTATTTAATGAAAGACAGAAGACTCTTCCGAGCCTTGGTCGGTTATGCACGAGGAAAGAAGATCAAAACTTCAACAACTATCGAAGGATTCGAGACTTTGAGGTAAAAGAGGCTCTAAAGCGGATGAAAAATAACAGGACAGTTGGACCCGATAATATTCTACTTGAAGTTTGGAAAGACCTTGGAGAGAAAGGCATCAGTTGGTTAACCAAGCTTTTTAGTGACATTTTAAGGTCAAATAAGATGCTAAATGAGTGGAGAAAGAGCATCTTGGTACCTATCTACAAGAATAAGGAGGATATACAGAGTTGCGAAAACTATAGAGGGATCAAACTCATGAGCCACATCATGAAGTTATGGGAAAGGGATAGAACGGAGGCTAAGACAAGAGACAGAAGTAACAGAGAACCAATTTGGGTTTATGCTAAGCAGATCCACCATCGAAGCTACATACATGTTAAGAAGGATGATGGAGAGGTATCGTAGTAATAAAAAGGATCTACATATGGTGTTTATTGATTTGGAGAAAGCGTACAATAGGGTGCCAAGGGAGGTCTTATGGAAGGTTTTGAAAAGGAAGAGAGTAAGGATCGCATATATTCGTGCACATAAAGACATTTATGATGGGGCTACAACTGACGTGAAGACTCAAGGTGGTGTGACAGATGAATTTTTCCTATTGGTAATGAGTTACACCAGGGATCATCCTTAAATCTATACCTTTTAACATTAGTCTTGGAAGTACTCATAGAGCATATCCAAGAGCCTTTACCATGGTACATACTTTTTTCCGATGATATTGTCCTTATGGGAGAGTCAAGGGAAGACCTAAATAAGAAGCTGGATTTATGGAGAGAAGCTCTAGAAGTATATGGTCTGCGCATAAGCCATAGCAAGACGAAATATATGGAATGTAAGTTCGGTAGTCGAAGGAAAAACCCTAACATAAAGGTGAAGATTGGAGAACACATCCTATGAAAAGTTAAAAGTTTTAAGTATCTTAGGTACATCATACAGGATAATAGAGAGATTGAACATGATGTAAATCATAGGATCCAAGCAGGTTAGTCAAAATGGCATGTGACAAAAAAGTGCCTTTAAAACTTAAAAGCAAATTTTATCGCACTGCTATCAGACTAGCTATGTTTTATGGTACAAAGTATTGGACGGCCAAAGGGGAGCACAAACATAAGTTAAGTGTGGCAGAGATGAAGATGTTGAGATGGATGAGTGGTCATACATGTTTGGATAGAATAAGGAACGAAGATATAAGAGAGAGAGAGAATTGGAGTAGCACCTATTGTGATAAAGATGGTAGAATCGCGTCTCAGATGGTTTGGAAATGTGAGAAGAAGACCGACAAAGCATCCAGTTAGAGGGTGGATGAGATGGAAGATGGACAATAGGTGAAAAGCAGAGAAAGACTTAGAAAGACCATCTATGAGGTGGCCAAACAATATCTACATATAAACGGTCTCTCTGTGGACATGATATATGATAGAACTTAATGGCGTCATTTGATCCATGTAGCCGACCCCACCTAATGGGACAAGACTTTGTTGTTGTTGTTGTTGTTTGTTTTTCATCAATCGAACCGGCCAAATGACTAATTTCTGGTTAATGTCGAACCAACTGATCCGATTCGATTTGTAGAACCATGCTATTTATAAAGTACAAATCATGTTGTCATAGGTAGGGGTGGCAAACAAGCCTAAACCCGCCGGGTCGACCCGCGTAATTTGCCAAAAAAGGCGGACTGGGCTGAAAAATTGGGACTGCCGAATAGCAAAAGCCCGCCTAACCCGCAACGCTTAAACTCTCTGCTTGGGCGGGACGGGGTGGGCTTTCCCGCCGGACTTAGTGTTTTTTTTACAATGGGGCATTTTTGTAATTTTTTTGCCAAAACCCAACTTCTCCCAGCTCAACTTACAATAGAATGAAGATGAAAATTGAATGTTTTGAATTACGTTTATTTTGCTTTGGAGACAATATTTATAATTATGTTTTGGATGAAAACTTGGTTTATAATTATGTTTATTAGATATTTATAATTACAAAGATTTTAATGTTTATGAATATAAAAATTATAATTTTTTATACTTTTAGAAATTATAAATTTATTAAAATGATTGTAAAGTTATATATATTATTTAATAGTTAATAATAAAAAAAGAATATTTGGCAGGTTTAACCCGTCAACCCACAGTTAGGCGGTGCGGGATGGGATTTTAGGACTGCCTTACTAGACAAAGCGGGACGGGCCAACCTGCCAAAAAGTAGACTTTCTGTGGGACGAGACGGACTTTCCCAATTGTCACCCCTAGTCATGAGTACGATGAGTTTTCGATGTCATTTCGAACAAAACCCTTAATAAAATGAACTCATCAACTCCTGCGTTTTAAAGCGTTATTCTACCCATGGTTTGCAGCTATATTGAACTACAGCAAGCAATTTCAATTCATGAAAGAAATTGCCTCTAGCTTGATTGCTTTGATACCCAAACTCTTACAAAGATATTCAAATCCTTGTAGCTTGGGTATGATGGCTAATTTTTTAATACGAGTAATTTTAATGTGAAATAGGAGAATATTTGATTATTTTAGTGTTTTAGTATTATAATAGTAATACAAAACATTACGAATGTTTTATAAAAACATATTTTTTAATTATAAAAAGACAAAAATATCACTAGCATTTTGTAACAATAATATATTTTTTAATTATAATACATAATTTAGATATTTTAAATTTATCACTAATAATCAAATATTAGAAAGAAGAAAATTCTGGGTTTGATAGCAACCACCACGCAAAACAGTGATTGCAGAATAAATAAATCACATGATTAACTAATATATTAATTAATGAGGAGAATTATGAAAAAGATGGCAACGTCATTTTTGTAACACCCTACCACAAAGAGCTTTACATTTAGGATGTAAAATAGAGGTGGCGAAGCGCTACAACCTCTAAAATAAAATACATACGTATAATAACAGAAAGAATATAATAAACTAGGAGTCTTAAAAAATGGCAAAAACAAAATCGCGAAATAAAAAGCGCAACTCTCCTGAGATGGAATAACTTGCGTGTGAAGAAACCTCAAGATCATAGATATGAGTAAGTGAAAGAGTGAATAGAGAGCCAAGAATACAGTATAACTAGCTCCGAACTCAACCTGCGAAGCCAAGGCTAGCCAGAAAATATTTACATACATATACAAGTATCCCAAAATGCCTAAAATACAGAAATAAAACCTTAACTCTCCTTTAACCTCTACGAAGGACAAAATAAACAAGTTTCTTGGAGAGAATGCTAAGTACATATATACATAATCTAATAACCAAAAGAACCCATGGACTACTCCGCTTCAGAAATCCAAACATGTTCATCAACAATATACTAAACATCAATATACACCTGCATTCCAACTTATCCTATGGTTCTCTAGCCTAAGTTTTTACCCGACATTATATATTATACACGCGAAACTTAAACCATACCTTGGCCGATCACCACATTTGGTCCAAGGCAGCCACTCAAGCTATATAGACGGCCCCCCACAACTCAGAAAAACACCAAGGCACCAATCCTCCACCAAGCCTCCAAATGTCCACAATGCCAAGTTCAAATTACAACACACCACCTAATACAAATATACAACACACACACACACACACACACACACACATATATATATATATATACCCAACTCAATATCCATTACCCAAATTCAGAATTTAGATAAGGCTATGGTTTTCTCACCTTACTCGAGCTTTGCATAAGCTAGAGTGAACGTGTTCCTCAAGCTAATTCGAAGCTAAACACCGAAATTTAACAATTTTTCAATACCTTTGTTCATAGATTTCGTAACCAAAAGTGAAGAAATTGAGGAATAAAACGTGATTTTCTTACCTCACGAGGTTTCGGGCTTTGTAGAGCTCAACAACGCGATCGCGTGGCCGCAAACAGATCGTCAATTGGTGCTTCGGATCAAAAGTTATTGAAAAATGAAATTTGAGTGAGGGTTTGGAACCCTTTCTTCCCCTGCTTGAGTTTCAGCGTGCTTCTTGCTTAATGAGGAAGAAGATGAGCTTTAGCTCATTTAAATGATGGGTCTGGTTAGGTCCACAGGCTCGGTTTGGGTCTGGTTTGACCGGTTCGGCCCGTTCGGCCCAATTTTGGGCCAAATTTTTGGAAATTGGTGTCAAAATTCTCGTTTTGATGAGATCTATCCTAATTTAATATAAAATTCATATTTTTAATTTTTTATTAAAATTTAATTTATTGACTAATTATTCGCTAATTTTACGGGGTTTACATCTTACCCACCTAATTAGGAATTTCACCCTCAAAATTCAGATTCAATTATCTAAAAAGAGGTGTGGGTAGTCCTTCGGCATATTCTGAGTTTCTTGAAGCTGACCTCGTTACTCAAAACGTCCATCTCCTTTCATTTAAACTGGCTTAGATTGTAAGACATGAATTTGTTTTAGAAGCGTGTTTCAGAAGTTACGAAATATGGAGTACGTCAAATAAGTTAGAAAGGTATGGCAGAAAACTATTTGGCACGCCACTGACCATCAATACTCTCCAAAAATTGAAATGGGCTAACTTAGCGGGGTTTAACTTCTTAGTTTTTTATTGCACATCCGATTCTAGTTCGTTGAAGTAGTCTTCAGAAATAGGTATCTTCTTCCTTCCAACTTGTGAAGTCTTCTTCTTAGATCTGCCTAACTCTTTTGTCAGCTTTCATAATGGGAATCCTAACTCAAATTTGCGTAACTTTTTCTCTGTTATCTCGGTTATCAAACTCAAGAACTAAGACATTCGATGTTCCAGTTTCCGATTGATACAGAGGTGTTTAGCGTATTATAAAGTCTCATCGTCTCCCAAATGTATAGTCTTGTTAATATCCCCAATAAGTAGTTTGCTCTGATGAGCAAAATGGACTTGATCACTTGATCCACGATTTCCTAACAGCATCGCCTTTTGTCCTAGACCTCGGCAATCTATTACAAAATCGATAGCTATTCTCCTTTACCTTTAATGTAAAACATTCGACGGTTGTAGTATTTTGGCTTCTGGTGGTCTCTCTTTTCTTTCTCATGCGTCAAAGATGTAATCACATAGATTGCTACTTCATTTTTTTTTCTTTCACTTCTGGCTGCTCAAAAATGTCTCCTTGGATTCGTGATATGTTTTAGTAATCTCAGGGTAAATTCTAAAATTCTCTCTTGTAAGTTTCGGACAATAGTTTCTCATTTCAACTTCCAACTTCGACACACAAATCTCTCTTGGTATCCTCCTGATTCAACAGGCTTCAATACTCTTAGTAGCTCCTTATCACCATTTTTGCACTCCCTAAGTCCTCGACTTTACGATCTCTATTTCGGCATTAGGCATATAAACCTCTTCTTAATTCCCTTTTTTTTACCAAACTTTGATATCTTTGGCGGCTCCTTATTGTCTCGTTACGCGTCTCGTATCTCATCATTACCATGTTGTAAACTGGCAATGGATTTAGTCCGACACTTTCAACCACACTCTCATTCTCCAACTTAGAACCTTAACTCATCTAACGTTTCCTCCTTTGGAATTAACGTCCAAGAATCCCTTAGAAACTTCTTGCTTAGGGTGTCTACTACAGCCTCACGATGTTGCATCAGCACGCATCTTAAGTCCTCGAATAATTCATCGTAGTCATTCCCCAAATGGTTCATTAGGTTTAAGCGATACAAGCATTGGCATAAAGATCAATCTTCTTTCTATGGCTCGGAAGCTTCCATCGTATCCTGGTATTTCATTCACACGGTGCACCATGTTGCATCTATTTTGTCACAAGCGATACGATCGGCGAGGATGAAGGCTCTAAATTCCCTAGTAATGTCGCTGGTTCATTTTCATATTCAAAAGTCTTGCTCTAAAGAATTGACACTCTAATAGTTGCATCTAAGAGTTATGCGCGACGTAAAATCCAGTACGAGTTATATTTCAAAGAAATGTTATGTTCAAAGAGATGAACGAGTAACACGAACGGTGTTCACAAGAAATCAAAAGAAAGTCTTGTATACAGTTAGCCAAAGTTGTACAAAACTAATGGGATGCACAAGAAGAGAAACCTAGTTGCATCTCAGGGGAGAAGTTCGAATCAAAGCTTGAATAGAAAGAATAAGACATGTCGAATTAAATAGATTCTAGTTGGCTTTAAAGGAATGCGATTTTCTACAAGAGAGCAACTCCACGTACCGCAGGTCTCCAGGATTCAAGGATTACGTGATTATGTTAGGACGAGTTTAGGCTTATTCCCAAAAGAGACCAGCTTTATACGAGTAAGGAATAAAATCAGAAGAACGATGAATTGGGCTTGTACAGGAAAATATTCAAGATAAATATTTCAATGTAAACTATAAGAGAAAAGTTAGATTAAGTCATGAAGATTAGTTGGCGCGCTCTCACAAAGAAACACTTAGTTGGACGATTCTCTCTTCTAGTACTCCCTTTCAACTCGGTCCTGAGTTCTACTGATTATAATGATGTCTTCACTTGTAGTGCAATCAACACTGATCCGACTTTCGGCACTAAGTTCTATCGCAAACTCACGTTCTTTCTAAGGTGGAAATTCTAGTACATCTTCAAGAATGGTCTCGAAAACTCTCTCGTATAGGAATTTGGTCTCACCTTTACTTGTCTCTTGATCAATTAGCAACTAAAGGTTGAATCCGCTCTATTCCTCTTTCTCGAAATCTTGATGTCACTAGGTTTCAAACGGTAACTCCGCATGGCTCTTGACAGTTCCAATTCCTTAGGTATACTCCACCCTGCTTCCACTGCGTCATTCTGGTTCTTATCCTTCAAGAATCTAGCTACTCCTCTAAGTTAACTAAATATCGCTCCATCTCAACAATTAATAGTCTTTGACTAATCATCGACTTGGACTTCACGATTATCAATGTTTTTCATGCATTACGAATGAATATCACCTATTAATGATATG
Source organism: Arachis hypogaea (assembly GCF_003086295.3). NCBI lineage: Eukaryota > Viridiplantae > Streptophyta > Magnoliopsida > Fabales > Fabaceae > Arachis > Arachis hypogaea. Next base: position 100,785,442 of record NC_092045.1, on the reverse strand, counting down.
CAAGGAATTTAGAAATTCAACTGCTGGTTCATAATTACCTCGAGTCTGAAAATCAGATTCGGTTGCATCCCGGCCTTTCCTATGTGCACAATCTTGAGCTATATGCCCTGACTTCTCGCACTTGTAGCATACACCTAACCCGGCTCTGCATGGTCTATTCGGATAGTACTTCTTGCATCTTGGGCATCTTAAGTCTTCTGGTTGAGTACTAGTTTGCCCTTCTGAATTTAGATCCAGACGGTTGTCGTTCCTTCAGTGTTCTGGCGTTGAGAGCGTGAAGTAACAAAACGACCCCTCTTGAAATTTTGGCTCCTAGGTGTAATCTTTGTCTTCTTTTCCTTTTTCTTTGTAAAATACTCCCGACGATTATTCCTTGCCACCACGGTTCTTCTTGAGCTTTCTCCTGTTGTTTGACCTATGTTAGTTAACTCTAGATAACTCGTTATCTCCACTGGTACCACTGCACTTGGGGCATTATTCCTACCTTCACGTTCATTTTCACCACCATTGCCAATTCTAGCTTGTGGTCCCATTCTATCCATCGCTCGACTGGTCGCAGCAGCAACAGCACCAATGGCAGCAGCAGCACTCGTCATCGCGGTCACAAAATCGGTCAAACTGTCTACCGGTATAGTTATCTCGTTACCTCTCCGTCCTCAACCTCGATTATGCCTACGACCGCGCCCACGAGACGCCATTTGGTTTCTGTTCACACCAAACAAGTTATATCAAGGTGATTAGTCTCAATATCGCAAGTCTAGTGTTTCAAAGTCCCAAGTGCATGCACATGAACATTCATGCCACATATATCAGTTAGATATCCTAATCAGCATACATAGACACTCAGAGTATGGCCAGAAGCATAATCAGTTCGTCCCTCAGGCTCTACAACAACGAACTGCTCTGATATCATAATGTAATACCCTACCTCATAGAGCTTTACACCTAGAATGTAAAACAGAGGTGACGAGGTGCTACGACCTCTAAAATAAAATATATACAAATAATAGCAGAAAGAATATAATAAACTATGAGCCTTGAAAAATGGGTAAAACAAAATCGCGAAATAAAAGGCGCAACGCTCCTGAGATAGAATAACTTGCGTGTGAAGAAACCTCAAGATCATAGATATGAGTAAGCAAAATAGTGAATAGAGAGCCAAGAATATAGTATAACTAGCTCCGGACTCAGTCTGCGAAGCCAAGGCTGGCCGGAGAATATTTACATACATATACAAGTATCCCAAAATGCCTAAAATACATAAATAAAACCTTAACTCTCCTTTAACCTCTATGAGGGACAAAATAAACAAGTTTCTTGGAGAGAATGCTAAGTACATATATACATAAACTAATAACCAAAAGAACCCACGGACTACTCCGCTTCAGGAATCCAGACGACTAGTGAGGAGCCTCTCGACCTGCATCTGAAAACAACAACACAGTATGGGGTGAGAACCGGAGGTTCTCAGCATGGTAAAGGTGCCATGCATATAATATATAAGGCCCTAAGAATGCCAGAGGCGATCCTAGAACTTCAATACACAGTTATAAAACTTAAACTCTAAACAGAAGCCATAAAAGGAGTAGGTGACCTAAAGTATCCTAAACTTACTTACTTTAAACCTAACATTATCACCAAACCGATCCACCCTTCCTCCGCTCCTCCATCATCAATGATTTAGAAGTGACAACAACCAAACAATTTCACACACATGTAGGAAACAGATAGTGCAAGTAGCAAATATAACAGGTAGCATGATATATATTCAGTTAGGTAATCCCAAGTTATGCATAGCAAACAAAATAAACAAATGCACATGATGTATGTCTGTCCTATGGCTCATGAGGCTCATCTGTCGGTTATCCATCCAACCCGACAAGTGCGAAAACCTTAGATTGTCCCTCGTTGCGCATCCCCATGAGTCTATGCATAGATTTCACATTCATTCATCATTTGTATAATCATTCATTCATTTATATATCACTCAACGGAGGATATCCATTCCCAGAAATTTATACGTTCCCGGTCACCCTAACATCGTAGGGTCAACAGAGTATCGAGTTTCAACCTGGAACATGTGGTGGCAAGCCAGGGTTCTGTTACCCAGGGAAACTCGTATCTCAGATAATCATTCCATAATCATTCATTAACATTTCATAATCATTCATTACTTACTCATCATGTCATTGTACTTTTATACATAACTTGTAACTCAGAGCAAGTGGGGCAAAACCACAACCCTTGCATCTACCCGGGGAGCCTCTATACTAACCAACCTGGAGCAAGTGGGGCGAAACCACAAACCTTGCGTTTATCCAGGAGGTATGTTCTCATATGCCCAGGAGGAACAAAGGAGGGGATCCTAACCTCCCACCATCTCGCTAGGGGCGATTTTATAATACCAGGAGGAACAGAGAAGGGGATCCTCACCTTCCACCATCTCCTGGGTTGCACTTTCGAGAAAGAGTGCTCAAGTACAATATTTATTCCTTTCATTAGCCAGTTTCATAATTTAAAAGATATATATATAAATATATATTTATGCCACCTATCTTCTCATACCTAAATCATCACCTTTTCAACTTTACTTCACCTGCAACCTTAATTTTCTAACTCCAACTTATCACTAAGCTTACTAATAAGATCTATGGTTAACAGGACAAAAATAGAGGTTTAGAGGTTTGAAACCATGTTTGCATCATAAAAACACAGGTGCTGAAAAACAGGGTGTGTGCGCACGCGTAAAAGTGTGCGTGCGCACAACTTGTGAAAAACAGAACGTGTGCGTGCGCACGGGTGCGTGCGTGTGCACACCAACCAGGAATTACTTGGTATGCGTGCGCCTCACCTATGCGAGCGCCACCAGCAGAAAGCATATCCTGGTGCGTACATGCGCACAAGGGCGTGCGTACGCACACTCTCTGAAAAAGACCAAGCGTTTGTGCGCACAAAGGCGTGCGTACGCACAGGTAAAGTTTTTTGCTACTGCTGGGTGAGTGCGCACAACAGTGTGCATGGGCACACACCAGAAATCCTGATTCTGCTGCATCTTTAAAATTTTCAGTTTTAGCACCAGATTTTCGGCATCCATAACTTCCTCTACAGAATTCAGTTTTCTGCAAAATTTATATCGTTCTCAAGCTTATAAAGCCTTCTTTAATTTGAAACAAATCTCATTTTCATTAAAAATTTTGAGGAGCAAGTTATGAGCTACCAAAATTCATCAAAAATCAAGTCTTACCAAAATATGCCAAACCTCCATTTTTACCAAAATCTCATTTTCAACCAAAACAATTCCCGTGCCATTAATCATCAAACCTGCACTTTTCAACACAATATATCCTTCGTTAACACACCAACCACCATCACAATTATGCTTCATACCCATCAATAAAACTCATACATTTTCCAAAATTCATCATTCAAAACTTTAAGTAACAACTTTCAAATTCACTTACTTATAACCTCAAATCATGCAACAACAATCCATCTACTATCACCAACCAACCAACAAGCATCAAACCAAACATGTTCATCAACAAGATACTAAACATCAATATACACCTGCATTCCAACTTATCCTATGGTTCTCTAGCCTAAGTTTTCACACGACATTATATATTATACACGCAAAACTTAAACCATACGTTGGCCGATCACCACATTTTGCCCAAGACAACCACTCAAGCTATATAGACGGCCCCCACAACTCAGAAAAACACCAAGGCCTTAGCACCAATCCTCCACCAAGCCTCCAAATGTCCATAATGCCAAGTTCCAATTACAACACACCACCTAATACAAATATGCAACACATATATATATCCAACTCAATATCCATTACCCAAATTCAGAATTTAGATAAGACTATGGTTTTCTCACCTTACCCAAACTTTGCATAAGCAAGAGTGAACATGTTCCTCAAACTAATTCGAATATAAACACCGAAATTTAACAATTTTTCAATACCTTTGTTCATAGATTTTGAAACTGAAAGTGAAGAAATTGAGGAAGAAAACGTGGTTTCCTTACCTCACAAGGTTCCGGGCTTTGTAGAGCTCGACGACGCGATCCCTTGGCCGCAAACGGATCGTCAATCGGAGCTCTGGATCAAAAGTTATTGAGAAATGAAATTTGAGTGAGGGTTTGAAACCCTTTCTTCCCCTCCTTGAGTTTCAACGTGCTCCGGTTGGGTCCACAAGCCCGTGTTCGGCCCAATCTTAAATCGAATTCTTTGAAATTGGTGTCAAAATTCTTATTTTGATGAACTCTATCCTAGTTTAATATAAAATTCGCATTTTTAATTTTCTTTATTAAACTTTAATTTATTGACTAATTATTCGCTAATTTTACAGGATTTACAATTTTTCTTCAACTTGGTTGTAATAGCCAATGAGGACAAAATAATTTATCAACTCAAGCCTGCCACCATAATACTTTCACAATGCACAGGTCTCGAAAGTCTATGTTTCTCTGTCACTCATCGATTTACATCATTTAAATTACTATCCTCCATTAACCCTGAAACAATGCATCATAGTGGAATGTTACATTACTCTGCCAATTCAAGCTACAAGTTTTCAGCAGACCTACAAAGCTCAAGTTATAACTAACATTTGAAAACTGGAGAATAAACCTACTTCAACCTCAAAATTAAAGAAATTCTATGGCCAAAATGGAGGGTAGATCATCTCCATTTATCTTGCAGATCTTTCCTCTCAGACAGTACCCACGTAACAAATATCGCAGCTACTAGAGCGACAATTGTTAGAAGCAGTAGAGCATAACTGAAATCTTCGGTTAGTGAATCATAAGTCCTTGAAGGAGCAATCTGGGTGAAAAATAGATCTACTCCATATGCAAAGACGAGTGATGTAGACTCCAGCTTGGCCGGTACTGTTACTATGCCTCGGAGACCTTCCACTTTAAGCGCATGTGTAATGTAGGACTGCAAAGATTCGAGCAGGCACAGGAAAGAATTTCATATCAAGTCCAACTTCAAAGGGTATTTATATTTAATTTACTATGATAAAAGAAGTGGGTATACTTGCAGACAAGTTATCAACATTTAACATCACATAATGGTGAGAATTTGTGCTTCAGAAGCACAATTTTGCAATGTCCACAAGTTTTTAATGTCATATCAAACATATAGCAAATTTCTACATTTTAAAGAGAAGGAATGACAAATTGACAAGTTTAACTTTTGGCCTAGATCTAAAATGAGGAAATTAATCAAACAAATATACCTGGGAAATGATTGGCAATGAATCAGTGAGAGGAATAATTCCATCTTCTTTTTCAGCTTGTGAAGGATTAACTGTGCGCCGGGGATCCAAAAAGCGTTTATCAAGGGCCAAAACCTACAAAAGAAAAACATTCCCAGTTGACAATCATAATGCAGAATATCGATTAGATTTCATTGAATTTTTCTTCCTTTTCTTCTTATTTGATAAAAGAATATCATCAGAAAAAAGAGGAAAAACAACTGGGGCAAATAAGCATACTATTCCTTTTGCTCAAGATCTCAAATAACAGAAAAATGAGTAACTCGGCAGGGCAAACAATTCAAACCTGATCACCAATTGTTCCAATAAGAAGCTGCTTAGAGGTTATACCCTTGGCAGTTGAAGTCACTTCAATTGCTTTCACAGAATGGGTAAAAAAGTATGATTGTGATTTTGCTATTACTTCTGGTCGAGAATAAGAAGATACAGGTGATGTAAGATTATGCTTCCCAAGAACAAACCTCCAAACATCTTTGTTATCCTGTGAATCATATTCAAGCATACCAAATAAGAACGAACATAAGACAATTTACCCAAAATTAAAAGTAAACATAGACCAAAAGATAGTGAGCAAGGGTTGTCAAAAGAAAATAAAGTTGACTGACATACCGCTCGAGACTGATCATAGATCTCAACAACTGACATCTCATATCTGTGTGCTCTAAGATTAAAATAGTGGTAGACAACCCAGTTTTCACTGAATACCTATACAATCAATATTCATGTAAGACAAAAACAAATCCATATCTAGCCCCAATTAAATGAGCATGTATTTTAAAAACTTACAGCATGAACAGGACCCTGGCATCCATGATGAGTCATGCGATGCAGTATACGACCGGTTACGGTATCAAGGATATAGATGACCAGCCATGCCTCCTCTGGGATTACTGTACCAATTTCCCCTGCGGCCTTTGGTGCTGCATTCGCGACAAAAAGTAGATTCTTTGATATATACTTATACATGACATCATAGTCAGTCATAACTTTTGCTTGAGTATGAACAACCTAGACGAAACAAGAGGGGAGAAAAAAAAAGTTTAGAAAGTAATGCAACAAAGCAACAATTAAGAGTAAGAGTCAACCAATGAAAAGGTCACTAATAATGTATGCATGCTTGAGAAAAACCCTTACTATTCATATTATTTGCGATCAGTTCTATATATGAAAGATTAGTATGAGCATACAGTGATGAGACTTGTACGAGTTCAAAATAACTAAAAGCATATGATTTGGCCATGTTAGGGGGGAAAATGTTAAGATTTGCCTGCATTCCTTTAAGTGATTCTGGATGATCAAAAAGTTCATTTGTGAAATAATAAAATCCACCTTAAGATAAAGGCAAACTTTCAAGTGGGTAACATATCCCTGAGATGAAATCAGGTAACACTTAACAGAATGAAATTAAGAACAACTACGTTGTTATTTTCAAAAGAAAGATAAGTTCTTTAGTAAGAAACTAATTGGCAAAGGCACATACCTCATTTGATTTTCTTGTCATAGTTGCAATAATCTTTTCTGATTCAGATGGGAATACAACTGACCATAAGTCCCTGAAGTCAAAGCAATATTCATCCACTGCTTCCTGAATACAGTTACTCTTCAGGGCATGACCTCTTATAACACCATTATCAGCATCAACTGAGTACCAGTACACATTTGAAAATTCGTGCTTCAGAATATCAATAGCTTCAGGAGTTCTTGGGTACAAATATGCATGCTGCTTATCATCTATAATTAGATGCAGACGCTGTTCAGTTGAATCAGTATAAGGAAGTGGAATGACTTGAGCAGCAGTATGAGCTGGACTCAAAGACTTGAGTTCCATCCCTGTGTAAGCATCAATAAAAGAAAGAACAGCTGGGGTGGACAAACTTGGTCCACATTGCCCAACAACGAGGACAGATGGATTCTCATCCAATGCATGATGATGTGGAACTTGCCACTGATAGATGTGAAGACCAACTGGATTTTCACATGCTTCTGACTTGCGTAAACTAGGAAGTAGAATAGACCAAACTACACGTCCATCTCCAGTGTGCAAAGCAAACACTTTGCCCGCCCTTGTAAGTACTATAAGCAACTTCCGGAAACCATTATGATCACGAGTCATTTTGCTTTTCTCAGAACTCCTCAACCTCAGTGCCTGAATAGCTGCCAAATCATCAGGACTGGCAATCATTAGAGTTCCTTTGAGCTTCAACATATGTCCCTTTCAATAAAAAGCCATTGCACAAAAAGTCAGAAGTGATTATGATATTGACATTGACATAAAACTCCTAATCCTTGATCATAAAGATAGCAGAATAGAATGTGCATTTGGTTACAGTAAAAGAAATGCTTATGATTTCCTCTAACATTGTTTTAATGAAAAACTAACCAGTTTGATGTCTTAATTGAACATATCAAGTGTATACCTTAAGCCATTCAAAAAGGTTCTGTTCAACTTTTGCCACAGACACACCTTCCTTTTGCACAGGTAGTTCTGATGTTGTTACATCTACAACTGATGCAAGACCGTCCTCTCTACTCCAAACAATTTCTCCTTGTTGTACTAATAAGAGCGAATGGTCCTCCATTACCATCAATGCTCTAAACCCATGGGATCTATCTGTCCTTACATAATTGTTCACAAAAATCTTATCAATTTTCCCTCTTTGATGATCTATTACTATGCTCTCCTTAAGCAAATCATGATTCCAATCATTAACATTCTTTACAGAGAGGTGGATTTTATTGTCTCCATAATGAACAAATGCAAAAGCATGTTCATCCTCTGAAATTGACAAAGAATCACTAACAGCTGCTCCATTATTAACTTTGTCCACCAGCACCAGCTCACCTTGATTTGTCACTTTAATTAAAAGAACATAGGAATTGGTATTTAATGCAAACATTCCTGGAAGCCTTGATGGTAGTATTACTGGCTGACCAGCTAAATCTTTGGTGAGGTCTGAAATATGCTTCTGGTTGTAGCTAATCTCTCCATTCTTCAGGTGTACTATTACTATCTTTGATCTCATTTCATCCAATACTACAAACATATCACCCGAGACTGCTAATAATTCCCCAAAAGTACCAAAAGGAAGTGCTGCATGGTTGTTCTCTAACAACTCTCCATTCTTAGCATTTAATCCATACACACTAATCTTTGACGAATCAGCAAAACCAGCCACATAGATCACATCAGAAGATTGAATAATATGGCTAACCTCAATGCTGCAAACATTATAAAGATAATAACATTAATGAACCTGTCATGCTATCTCATGCTTAGAAAGAAAATTGATTGGTGATTGGATTCCAGTGCTGCCATACATACCTTTCACCAGCAAAATCTTTCTTCCAGAGAACTTCACCATCTACACCTGAAACGGCATTGAGGCTCCCTTTACCATAAACAAGGATCAAATCATCCTTGTCAGCTTTCAGATTTTTCTGCAAAATAAAAAATCTGCATTTAGTTGCAGTGAATAAAAAATTCAAGTGATTTTCAAACTCAACTGCCACTAAAATTAGTTTTAAAAGCAGGCGAAGGGAAGGCCAGTCCAAGTTCATGACAGTGACCAGAAATACGGAATGATGCAAATAAGGTCTTTCACTTGAAATTGCAACACATATGGGAAATGAAGATTTTGTGGGCCACATATCACTTAAAGATCTTTTTTATTGAACTCGAGTGGAAGTTACCACCATTGATTGCTCAGTGTTTTTAATAAAAAACTTAAGTACAAATCAACAACAAAGGGGTTTTCTCATAAACCCTAAGTATCTTGCTTTTCCAGTTTTGAGGGGTTACAAAGCTCTAGAAGTCCTAGTGAAATAAAGAATAAATTTTCATCATGGTCGCTAATTGATGGTTATCAGTGCATTATTCATTTTTCAACCACCACTCAGTTTTTTATTGTCAATTTTAAACTTTAAAGTGAAGCCATTTGTTTCATAACACAATGACGTCAATGGCAATTATGTGCTACAAGTGAAAGAGATTAAAGATGTATAAGTTCTTTTCACTGGTCTGTAGGATGCTTTAACCTTTATCAAATGATACCATTTTCTTTTAACCTTCTGAATTCATCAATAAGATAGACAAAAAAAATCATATTTCATACATGTGCAACAACAAAAATATGGTATGTATGGCCTAGCCAGGATGGGGCAAGTGGGAAAGTATTCACTTACTGGGATGTGTAATATTGACTTTGATGCCTTCGAGCCCGGAAGGGAAGACTCCCAAACCATCTGTCCATCAGGAAGGTTCCATGCTCTCAATATACTGCCATCCGAAGAAAGAGTAATGACATCTGAAACATTTATACTAACACTTATGAGATTGATCACCAATTTAGGCTTAGACTATTATAAAGCACTATCAAAACTAGATAGCATTAAGTAATTTAATATAAGAATTAAATACCAAACAATCAGGGTTTAAGCATACATTTTCCCAGGGCAATGTCAAGTCCATCAATAACATCATTTGTCCCAAGAACGTGCCTCCAAACTGCATGCAACAAAACAGAGCTGAGCATTTCACGGACTTGGTGATTCCTAATATTTATAAATAAGAAGAAAATAATAACTCTGGATTCAAAACAAGTCGAAAGTTACTAGTTCAATATTGGTCAATGTATCTTAATTCGTTTCTTCATCGACAACTTTAAAATCTTCTAAATAGAAATTAATTGAATTCAGCAAGATTACACGAGCAGTTAAACAAATCAAACTCACAAATCTCTCCATGACGAAGGTCGAGCGAAGCTACAACATTCTCTTCAGTAGACACCAAAACACGCTTTCGCCCAGTCTTCTGAGTGTGGAACACAGCATGCTTTACTTTCCCAATGTATTTTTGGTGCCTGCAATTAGTAGCTAACCAAATTCAGCAAACAACTTACACTCAAAACTGATAAAAGTCAAACCAAGCGTTAGAATCAGAGTCTTCAATCTACAAACACAATCGAGGTTGTGCAATCAGATGACAGCTGATCAACAAATCAGCTCAACTTCAGATTAATCAACAATTAATCAAACAACACAACAAGTTCCAAATTACGAATAATCAATAATATCGACTCTTAAGTGGATTAAGTGTAAGATCGAGGTCTGAGTGCGATAATTACGAAGCTAACAAGAACGAATTGATTAAAGTGAATCGAATGAAATCGCGAGATGAGGTAAGTTGGAATGCAAGGATGAATTAGGTTTGACCAGAAGAGTGTAGAAAATAGGAGTGTGATTTGGGAAACTGACCAATCCATGAGGCCAACTTGATCTTCGTAGAGCGAATAAGTCAGATTGGTGAAAGAAAGGAAGAGAAGAACAATGAGAAAAACCCTAATCGCCATGGCGAAGATGGCGATTACAACCACACGGATCTGAGTGAGCTCAAAGAATGATACTATCAAAAGTGATTCGCTATTTTATTTTTAGTTTTCGTTTTCTTCGCAGCCTAACAACAAGCGTCGTTCGTTGTAGATACAGCTTCCGGCTTTCACTAAAACGCAGTGTTTTTGCATCAAACTTAAGATAGGACGATGTTACAGTACAGTTACACCGTCAAATTTTTTAAATTTAATTTCCACTATCATCTACTTAGATGTTTTTGAAAATTAATTAAGATGTAATATAAAATTTAAAAATTGGATAATAATCATAATATAGATTTAAATATAAAATAAATATAAAAATGTTAATTACTTAATAATTTTTTTAATTTAATTAATTGCTATTATTATCAATTCTTTTCATTGCTTTCGTTTTTTTTTTCTTTACAGAATTTAAAATAATGTTAAAATTAAAAATTACAGACAAAATAAAATTTCAGAGAAAATTTTCTCTTTTTTTTTTAACCTTAAATGAATAGGTTTATGAAAGTATAAGATTCACAACAATACATTATTTTTTAACTATGTAAAAGAGATTTGGATTTTTTTTCTATTATAAAATAAAAAAAAACATTTTTTAAAAAAAAATTATTGAAACTTAAATTTTTGGAAATCAAATTTTTTTTTAGTATCTAGGACAAGTTTACTGTATCCCGGCAAACCTCAGTATTTTAATAAGGTTTGCCGCATCCACGGCGAACTTGCTTAAGTATAAAAATTGGTGAAAAACTACCTCATTTTTCATATTTCATGTTCACTTTTTCACTCTCAGCTTCTCTTGTCTTGTGAAGTTTATTTTTTTAGACATTGATGAAGTTTTTTATCTTTTCAATTCATCAGTTTTAGATAATTCTATTCTTCTATTATTTTTATGTTTAATTTGTTGTTGTTTATTATTTTAACATGTTTCGTTAGTTAGATTAAGTTATTAGTTAAATGTTAATTAGTTTGATAATTAAATGATACATTTAGTTTACATGACCATGTATGTGTTGTTAGTTTAGAATGTGTAAAACAATCATGTAGTTATGAAATAGATGCTAGTCAAAAAAAATGTATTTTGATTACTGTATCGTTTGAACTAATTATGGTTAATTTTGGTAATTTTGTTCTTCTATTTTTTTTATTTGATTATTGTCAAATATGGTTGGTAATAATTTAATTAATTTTAAATTAAGTTATTTTATTTAGATTATTGTTTAAGTCCAACTGATTATGTTATTTAAATTTAGTTTGAATATGTCTGATAAAAATTTAGCCAATCTAAATTTAGTTATTCTAACTTACTCTATTAGAGTGTAGTTTCATGGAGCAAGAATTGTTGGGGTATGAGGATATTTTTTATAGACTGGATCAGGTTGACCATATAGCAGGTAAATTTGGTTGAGTGGTACACTTTATAACTCATATCTTTTATGGGAAAGTATGAGGAGACAATAGCCTTATTGTACAATGCATACAATGGGGGTTTAATTGTAATTAAAATTAAATTATGAGTAATTATTTAATTTTGAATTCTTTCTAATTTAAAATTTGAATTAAATTAGGATTACCCTCAATTATAGAACCAAACCTACGAATCTCTCTTTCAAGACGGCGTGACCTCCATTAACAACGAACTGTCGTCTGCATCTGTTTCAACCGCACAGCACAGGTCACCGGCAAGCACTGCGTCATGTTGTTCTATTTCCACCGCCCTCTCGGATCGTACAGTCCACCGCCCAGCACCGCCCTCTCGTCCGCACATTACGTAGCCGATTTGCCTTCTTCGAAATGTCGACATCGCAAGACGAACGTGTTTCAAGTGAGGGTCTTCCTTCATGCACACCACCGAGCCGAAATTCATTAATGGAGTGCAACCAAGCAGCGGCTAAGTTCTATGCCGCTGCGACACCATCACTGCCCCTGTTCTTCTTTCTCTCCTTCATCAACACAGGTTCCATCCCCTTTTCTTGTCCCCGGTTCTTTCTATTTTATTTATTTCATTGCTTTTAATGCCGGTTTCTGCATATAGATTAGGTTTAGGACTAGTTAATATCTGCTGCTAGATTGAATGTGTTTGCTGGCTGAATTTTATGGGTTGATTGCTGCTTCCATTGAACTGAATGCTCTGGTTACACATGATGCACACCATATGCTCGATGAAATGCCTAAATGAAATCTTTTTGTTTAATTCTTATGTATGCCCAGCATTTGACTTAAATTCTATTCTCATGAAGCATTATAATTTACAATTGTGCAGTTTTATGTGATTTCTAATGATGTTTGAGCTTGAATTTTGTTATGCACTTGTTTGTGATTTTTTTTTATCAAAATACCAATTTGGTTAAAAATTCATATGTTATCAATTGTTTGGTATATTTTTAAGAAGTGCATACCATGTTTTATTGAGTGATTTGAATAAAATAGTTTATTCATGTTGGTTTTGAACATAAATGATCACATGCATCATCACTCGTTTTTTGAAGTTTTTGAGCAATTTAAATTGGTTTTCATCAAAATTATTGCTTTTTGAACAAAGGGTTGTGTTTATGTGATTATTTTATACTCTTTGACATGAATAAGTGGGCTTCTTTATTATTGCTTTGATTATTGTCTTTATGCTAATTTTGATTAATTCTTGCAAATTCAATACACAATTACAATAACCAAGCCTTCCAGCCTCAATTCACTCTAAATTGCTTTAGTCTAAGTTGTTTGCACATTAATTGCATTTATTCCTTTATTAGTTACTTAGGCTCCTTAATTGTGAAAAACCTCACTTTCTTTTGAGCATATTACACATTTTCAACCTGTTTTTCTCAACATTTTACATATTAGGTTTGTCTTCATATTATCATTCCGCGAAAGTTCTTTAATGGAGTCCAATTTGGTTGAACCGCTGTGTCGTCTTCCATCTTCTGGCGGCAATGAGAATTCATCACATACACATGAACACGTAGCAAACCATGATGTCGTCGAGGGTGAGAAATCTAATATGGTGAGCAACGTTCGTTGAATGCATTGATAATGAATGGTTATTTTCATGTGAATTAGATGTTCATACTCAATACAAATGGCGTGTTTATTTTTATGTTTAATGCTTATCCAAATGCATCATAAACATTCATGATTCAACCAAATTTATGAAGGTTTTATGTTCATGGTAAGCTTTTATGTATGAAGAATTTGTATGTGTTAATTAAGCATGGCATATTAATGTGACGCTGAATGAAACTAGATCTTCTTGGACTAACTTATATTGGTATATGAATTTATATGACTTAATATAAATTGTATGTATAAGAATGAGATTGTTGAATATGAAAAACAATGAAAGTTATTATCATCATTAAGATTTTATTTGATAATAAAAATTAAATAGCCAAAAGTTAGTTATCAAAGGATGGACGACTTAATATGCTTCCTGCATGTTCAATTTAGAATATACATATGATCACACATGATAAACACTAAATGAATAAAAAAAATAACTCTAGTCAACATTGGCTCTGAAATCGATGCTGGACTATGTGCTTGGTAGTTGTATCTACTGCATGTTCATGTATGTGATGTATAGTGACATTGTTTGTGCTGGTTAGTGAGGTTTCTTTTTTGGTCTATGTGCTTGGTAGAATGATTGACTTGATTTCTTTTTTATAGTCGCATTGTTTGTGCTGGTTAGTGAGGTTTTAAGCAAATGATATATACTAAGGATTTATCTTATTATTATTTTTTTTTTGAATTGTAGGCCATGCAACTGTCGGATGTTATTGAGGTTGGAAGTGAAGAAACGGATCTTGGTTGCAAGGTTTGGACTCTAAAGGTCGATGCTCATGTTGGCCGCAATGAGCCCCACCAATTTGATGGGTTCATGTCTTTGTTAAGCTCATTTAACAATAGTTAGTTTATGTTGAACATGACTTTCAGTACATAATTCATGTATTAGATACTATAGACGAAAACAGTTATCTGGTCCGAAAAGAATGGGTTTATTTAAAAAAAATGGATGTTCGTTTCTAAATATTAATGATGTTCACCGTTATTGTATCCATCCGGATGGTTAATTTATTAGACAAAATGGATGTTCATTCTGATTATATGATCCCACTTATTAATTACACGATTATCACTACTCACAAATGTTGGATGTTCATCTTTACATATAACTGGATGTTCAGACCGTGGTCACTATAGCGTCTATTCAGGACGCTTCATGAAATCTTGGCTCAATGTCAAAATTCAAGAACTTAATGCTTAACAAATTCAAGTCATTTGACTTTCAAAAAGTAAACATAAATCTCTGGATAAAGACTGGATGTTCGTTATAGTAAGAATCTAGATGGTTACTTTCACAGGAAAAATGGATGTTCACTTTCGCTGTAACATCTGTTCAGAACGCTTCATGAAAACTCGACTCAAGTTCAATTTTCAAGAACTCAATGCTTAACAATTTCAAGTCGTTCCACTTTGAAAAACTAAAGATAAATCCCTGAATAAAGACATAGTTAGACAGATGTTCGTTTTAGCTAGAATATGGATAGTTCCTTTCACAGAGAAAATGAATATTCACTTTCATGCATTTTTTAGAATGTCATGCCTGAGTGAATGAAGACCAACATATTCACAAAATTACAAAAGATAAAAGAGGGTCCATAGTTACATCCTCCTAGTTTCACATAAATAAATTCGCAAGACTAGAACCAGTGTATAAGCAAAACAAGCATATCAAAAGTTACAATCTAGTATGAGTATGCTAATTTTTCCTGCCCTTGACCCTTTCCACAGGTGGTAATCCTTCAGCTTGTTACGTCAACGTCCTCGTACTAGATGCTGTGAGTATGCTAACACCTGATCATGCAATTGGTCCTTTGAAATGCAATGCAAGGTTATTTTCACCTTATAACAAGGAAACAAAAAACATAACATGACAAATTAACAATTAAATAATCCAACTGCTACTTTTGACCCAAACCATATTCCCTACAAAAATAAGTAGAAACAATGCACAAACCCCTCCAGTGCGCACATTAAACACTGATCACCAGTTCACCATGGCATGTTTGAATAAGTTGCTAGACATAAAAACTACACTATATAAGCCATTGCAATATTATAACAAGAACAACTCGAACAACGGTCACGCCAAATGGTTTAACAAACAATTAACATAATAGAGGGAGTAGCACAGTAATAAAAAAAGATCTACATAGAGCACTCCTACATGCCAACAAAAGGTACTCATATACAAGAGCCAACAACTATAACCAAAAATTGACTCCAAACAATACTCCACCAGTCGTGCTTGCGAAGAAACAATGATTGGATTAGAATCCCCATTAGTAAAATACAAGTGTTGCATTCAACTTGAATTTAACAGGACTCACAGACTGACTCATACAATTAAAAGCACAACAATTAACAAGTCTTATTAAATTCACACAACTATGTTATATTGATTTATGATCAAGGGATAAAACAGCCATCTAATAAACATTGAAAAATAAAGGCAATGCTCAGCTTGTTTATGTCACATTACATACAGATGTTCACACTACGGGAGAAAATATTATGCCTTATACCTTTTAATCATGGTAGCCAACCTATTATTCTACATGTTCAAACTGACTGAAACTGCAACTATTGAGTTCTATGCCAAGAACATTCAATCATCCCAGCAAAATAAACAAAATAAAAGGACTTACATGCTGTGCTTAGTTGCTTACCAAGGAAAAAAAAGGAACCGAGTCCAAAACAAAAATAAATTAGTAAAGCATACGAAAGCTTGACCATGGAAACCAACCATCTGATACCTTGCTAAAGTAACCATCTAATAAATAGTGTCAAATAAAGAAAAAAGTTCAGCTTATTTATGTCACATTGCATGCAGAGGTCCATACTGATAAATTATGCTTTTTAAACCTGACTACCAAAGTTTTACGGCTCTTCCCGCGCTAAACTTAAATTAATTGCAACCATCTAAACCAACATATTATTCTACATGTTCAAACTTACTGAAACTGCAACTATTAAGTATATAAGAAATACTGAAACTGCAACTATTAAGTACATAAAAAATCTATTAAGAACACCCAACATCCAAAACCCAACTAAAGTAACCATCCAATTACATGGGAAAAAATCGATCATTATTACCGAACATCCATTACCCTACTAAAGTAACCATCCAATTACATGGGAAAAAATCGATCATTATTACCGAACATCCATTACCCTACTAAAGTAACCATCCAATTATGGTTAAGAAAAAGAAGCCACTGATCAGCTGGTTTATGTGACATCGCATCCAAATGTCCACACCGGACGGAAAAATAAAATGTTATTTAAACTAGCTTAACAACCTTATTTCACCTTTCCCGCTCAAAAGTTATATCAATTACAACGATATCAAACAAGAAATAATTTCACATGCTCGAACATACTAAAATTTCATATACTGCATTTTAACCATGTAAATCAAGCAAATAATCAACATACACTCTCTACATTACAAACTTCAAGGTGAATGATATTTCATGAAAGGAAGAAACTAACCCACTTAACGTGGATGCTCGACGATGATATAGTTCTGCTGTTTGTGTTGGTCACAGTAAATAATTCACGTTTGGCGGCGAATCTGTTAAATCAATTGCAACCATCTCAAGCAACAGCTAATTTCTAATGCTCCAAAATAATAAAATTCCATTTATTTCTTTTTTACCATATAGTTTCAAAAAAAATAAACATCTTAAACACTCTATAAAACAAGTACCAACTGCAGGGAGTAATCATGAAAAGAAGAAAATAAAGCACTCACCTTGGATAGTCAAAAAGGTTTTGGAACACGTTAGTTGGCGAAACAGGGAACAGCTACGCAGCTGCAAAAAGAACACCGGTCATGCTTCCGCCGAGGGCAAACAAGCGCGGCGCTGGGCCCCAGCAACTCGCGTTGGTAGGGAGGAACGATCGTGCGATCCCGACGCTGCCACCAACGGGAATGGATCGCGAACAGCGGGTCTCCAACGCAGACGTGTTCTAGGCGCTGCTGCAGATTGTGATTTGGACAGCTATGCGGCAGTGTGGGGGAAGGTGAGCAAGGAGGAGGAGGTGTTCTGGTTGTAGGATAACGCTGTCAAAAGGAGTGAATTGAGGGTAATTTCTTTTAGGAATTACAATTAGGTTATCTGGGTGTTTATTATTATTTTCAAATATAAGTGGGCTAGATAAAAAACCCATTGTACATATTGTATACATATGGCATTGTCTTCCTAGTGGGACTCATCTTTTATATGTTCAAAATTTGAATTTGTGTTATTACTTGTTGAATCCTTTTTTTTTACTGATTTATTTTATTTGGTAGGCACCTCGGATCCTGCATACTAGAAGAAATTTATTGAGATGTTTGTCCGAGCAGATTAGGTCACATCTTAGACAATCAAGATTTGAGCATGTTGCATACATGGTAGAGTGGGAGCATGATTGGCCATTGGTCTCAGCTCTGATTGAGAGATGGTGACCTGAGTCCCGTACGTTTCAACTGCCATGTGGGGAGATGACTGTCACCCTGCATGACGTGGCGTACCAGTTGGGATTTAACATTACTGGAAATCTGGTAAGTGGTTGCAACGGTGGGTGAGAGCAGTTCCATCAGGACGGTCTATTGAGGACTTTTGTCATCAACAGCTACTAGGTGTTGTTTCGGGACCCGATGATAGATAGTTACAGACAAAGTGGAGTGTCAAGTTTAGTTGGTTTCAGAATATTATTTGCGGGGAGTTGGAGGAGCACCTGATGGAGGAGTGCCTGCTGCGTTATACCAGAGAATATATCATGCAGATGATCGAAGGTATTCTTTTTCCGAATGTCTCTGACTCTCGGGTGCATATTAGGTGGTTGCCTCTTTTAGAGGACATTGACATATGTGGGATATTATCATGGGCTCTGCAATGTTGGCATGGTCTTATCGCCAGATGTATCGGGCCACATACTATCGTTAGCGGAACATGGGTAGATGTCGTAGTTTGCTTCTCTCATATACCACTGTTGCAGCCGGAGGAATTTGTCACGCGTCGATTTTCCCTGGTTGAGAGGTATTATTCTTTTTTTTTGCATCTTTTTCATAAGTTACTGAAATACTTTTGTGGTGTCCAAACATTCGTGATATTTTAAGTGGGCGGGGTTGCATCCAAATAATGCCAGAGGTGACAACAGACATCGACATTACAGATATCTCCTCAATGGACTTGGCATTCTTAACGTAAGTGATAAACATTCGTGGTATCATAATTGTACATTAAATGACTTTCGAACTTGTATATGATGCTTCTTGGTTCAGGAATTTTTGTTAGTTCAGCCTCAGCCTCTTCACTATCATTGGGACTAACTTGATATGGATCTATCATTGGGTCCCTGATAGCAGAACCCTCATGACTTTCAACGTCAGATTGTATCATACAATCATTAGAATGTTCAACGTTTGACCCCTTTTGACTACATTCAGGTGGCATGTTTAGGTCAATCATCGCCTTTTTAATATTTCTTCTGACTACTCCACTTAAAGGGTATGTCCTCAACTAGAAAAACAAATAATTCCAACAGATAATTTTAACAGATGGACATCTGTCTAACGATTGTGTCACACCCTCATGAGACGTATGTCCTTGTCATCATGTAACCGATACCTCATCCAAAAAACATAACATATTCTCAAAATTGTGATCTAATAAAAATAATACAAAAATAACAATCACAACTATAATCTATGATATACCTTTTGTAAAACAAAGCAATATTTACTTTAGACGGATATTTGTAGTAAATTTTTTTCACTTTTTCGTGTGTTGTTAGTCAATAGAATGCAATAGCAAATTCTTAACGTTGTTAAACTATTGATTTCAGGTGTCATGTATGTAATTACTGGTTGAACATACCTAAACACGATAGAACCTTCTTCATCGCACACTATTTCACCATCATAATATATAAATAGATAACAACGGAAATCCAGATATTGTAGAGAGTAAATTAGAATATCAATATCAAATAGAAGAATGAGCTACTAGTATTGAGTTTCGTTCTCAGCCAATCTGAATATATATAGATGTGATTCGGCTCAAAGTTTGCCGAGAACGGTGAACTTCATATAACAATTAAAGTTCGTCAGGGATACAGCAAACTTTATTAAAATATTGAAATTCGCTACAACGAACTTGTCCTAAATGCCAAAAAAAAATATCTTAGAAATTAAAATTTCAATAATTTTTTTATTTTATAATAGAAAAAACCCAAGAGATTTGTTATGATACACGTACTTTTTATATAAGAATATTGATATTTTAATTTAATTAATAATTTAATATTTTCTCATAAATTTTTGAAGTGTTACAAATTAATTTTAAAAATAAATAATTTGATAGAATACACAATGCTATAGTTTATTGAACAAAATTAATAAACAGTTGTATTTATTATTGAAGATACAAGTTTAACAATACATCCAGAATTAAGGATTACTAGGTTTAGATTTGCTATTACAATCATCTATTTATTTTCATTATAACAAATGATAATGATAATCCTATTTTTTATGATGTAACTCTTACATAATTCTTTTCATTTTATATTTATATGGATTTATAAAAAAATTATCAAAATAAAAATGTCGTTATCATTTCTTAATAAAAATGGTTTGATCAGCCTATCCAATATTCATACTTTCTAAATTCTAATAATTGTTTCTATTAATAATGGAGCACTACATCCAAAACAATTAAATTAACCCATTTTTAATTTTAAAGTAATTAAGTGATTCATATCGTGAAATAAGTTCCACCATCAAATGCAATAACTATATAATATATTATATATTTTCAAGTAATTTAACTGTAAATTACAATTCATATCCATTTATAGTAGTAAGTCTAATCTATTGCTTCTTATCAAAGTTACCTCAGATCTAATTAGTCTTCTAAAAACCTAAAGATATAAATAAGTTATTTAAATAAATTGATTGGAAATTAAATTTATCATATTATAATTTTTTAATATAACAGATAAAATTGTAATTTTTTTATATTTATAAAAATTATTATAGAATGTAGCGGTTTATTACAATATACACGTAATTCATTACAAGATGTAGTAGTAAATTACGTTAAATTGTGTGCAAAGTAAAAACTACTCCAGTCATAGTTTCTGAAAGGTTTAATTATTCTGCAGGTCCTTATAGTTTCACCGAATTTTCAATTAGGTCCCTATAATTTTTTTCCTTTTAATTGGGTCCTTATACATTATTTTTTTTTTTAATTTAGTCCATGTTAACGTTAAACGTCAAAAAAATGTTAGTGAATAGTAAAATTACTTGTATACCCTTAGGGACCTAATTAAAAAGAAAAAATCATAAGGACCTAATTGAAAATTCGATAAAACTATAAATATTCAATGAAAGATATTCCTATAATCCCTATCAAATAATTTTAGGACATAAAAGATATTTCTATAATCCATTTTATTTTGTCACCATCATCCTTTTGCTTATTTATATACAAATTGTACTAGATACCTTCTCTTTTTTTTAACTTCCAAAATACCTTATCTTAAGAACATACAAAAAAAAGGAATGGCTAAAATGAAACAAAAATAATAGTAATAAGTATATATAAAATTCAGTTTCTATTATTCAAGTATACTCATTATGATCATGTAACATTTTATATTTGTGTGGATTCATAGAATATAATTTGTATTTTTATCATATCATGGTACACCATAGACCATCACAAGACTATGTAATTTGTGTTATGAAATTTGAAATCTAAGAATGAAAACCACAGAGAATGTAGTTTCAATGTAATACAGATAAGCTGGAATCATGTTGCAGCCTCCCACTCTCTGATCAACAATAACATTGAATTGGCCAGCGGCAAACCCTTAAATGGAGCTCAGTACCGCGACGGATTAGTCCTTGACCTGCCGGGTTGGGGGATACCGTGGGAAACCAAAAAAAAAAAAAAAAAAAAAAAACAATAACATTGATACTGCCGGTTTTCAAACCGAGAAAGATTCTGAAATAGCAGACTTGAGTTCATCAGGTGTCCCAACAAGATATCCCTTTCTACCAAAATCAGTTCTTGTGTTGCAGCCTCTCGCTCTCTTTGGAGGTTCTCCAGTCACCACCATATACACCTCTATTATTGAAAACAATCAGTACCACATGTAATTAGTATCAAACTAATGTCGGAATTGAAAAAAGAAAAAAAGATTAATCATCACACAATTACAAGAGTAATTTATTACATATAAAAGCAAATATATGCAACCATATATGATCATATCAACATAACGAAAGAACTTCCATATGACATATGGTAACAAGAACCATTGATAGAGTAATAACTAAAATGATTTACAAAAACTAATTTCTATATAGTTCCTCAAACAAGAGAACCAATTTGATTGACAAAATTCCAAAAACAAGTATATTGAAGGCATGAATTTTTTCTATGTTTAGGATAGAACAAGCAATACATATTTTCTCAAGTATCAACAAAAGACAAGATATATAAGGCAACAGTCCAGAATTTTTTCTACACATTCTTGAATTAAACCATGTAAAAAAGTATCAATAGTCACCTATTCATTTATAATTTAGTTTTCAGAAGAAGGAACTCTTACAAATAATCCCGACAAATTCAGGATGATAAACAAGAGAAAAAGAAAATTCAATTTCATAATCAACATCATCACATCAACAACAATCAACAATAAACAAAATTCATAATCAATAAAACCATTTCATACATCAATTCATCAATTAACAAAACCCTGCTAAAATATCCAGAGTCATCTCAATTTTTGGCTTA
Organism: Arachis hypogaea; assembly: GCF_003086295.3. Classification (NCBI taxonomy): domain Eukaryota; kingdom Viridiplantae; phylum Streptophyta; class Magnoliopsida; order Fabales; family Fabaceae; genus Arachis; species Arachis hypogaea. The sequence continues at coordinate 100,762,924 of NC_092045.1, read as the reverse complement.
TCTTGCTCACTTTGATATAGTTTTATAGAATGCCCATTAGAGGAACTCTTGATTTCTTTTTCTTTCTTTTTCTTTTTCAAATTTTTAACATCTCCAACATCTTTCTTTTTGTCCGATAGAGCTGCTTCCCTGTTTCATTGAAACAAAATCATAAATAAATTAAAAAACTTAAAAAACACTAAAACAGAGAAAACAAGCATGCATACAAACTATAATTTAGAATTAGTGATATCACCTATTGTGTCTGGCTATCTTGAAGGATATTGTTAATTTCCAAAGCTGTTTGAATAATACTATTACCATCACCATCATCATCTGACTCTACCAAATGATACTTCTTTTTAAGCCATCCATGTTTGTTTTTCTTACCTTCTGGTTTGATATCATCAGAAACATAAACAAGTACCTACCTATCATTTGTGAATATCAAAAGACATTGAAAAAATTGTAAAGGTAATGAAAGGCAAAAAGATATTATTTTGACTTTGTTTATATTTAAAGTCTTTTGATTTAAAAGTGCCTCAAAACATGCTTCAAATTCCATTAAAAGTACTCTACAATTGCAATAATTAATATCTTTTCCAAGAAAAATTATACAAGATCAAGTGGAAAAGTCTCAAATAAAACCGGAACACACACAAGCAAGATAGGAGAGGGATGAACATTGAATGTGCCTTCATTAGAAATAGAAATTTGCGGGAAAACCTCTGGAATAGGATTATCATCAATAAAACGATCTTCCAAATCATCTTCATCGCTGCAATCTGACCTCTCATTCTCTGTGTCAACAATATTCACTCTGAATGACTCTCTGTCCATTATAGCTGAGGAAACAAATACCATTTTAAAACAAAAGGAAAAAAGAAAGGCAAATACAGTTGGAGATTGAAGGATATGAAGAGGGAACGGCGAGGCACGGTGAGGGAACGCGACAGAACCCACGGACAAACTGTGTTGAGCAGACAGATGGACAGCGCAGAGCAGACCAAAAGCGACGAAGGACCACCAACCGACGAATGGTCAGCTGCTACGGACGACGATGCAGATGGACGATGATACCAATGAACGAAGGAGAAACGCCACCGAACAGGAACTTCAGAGAACAAGTTAGGGTTGGATAGGTTCTCTCACTTTGGACAAAATATCAAGGGTTAGTTTTGGTATTTTAAAAAAAAAGCGTGGTTAATTAATTATTCTAATTTAATTACGAGAATATTCGATTTTTTAACAGAATATTCTGTTATCTTAAACGGTTTTGCCACGGCAGGGACTAAATTGAAAAAAAATTTAACGTATAAAGACTCAATTGAAAAGAAAAAAAATATAAAGACCTAATTAAAATTTTGGTAAAATTATAGGAATCTGCGGAGTAATTAAACCTTTCTGAAAAAAAAAACTGGGGCATGCATACAAGCTAAGGTCCAACGGTTTATATGAAAAACAGGAATAATGTAATTTGCTACATCCTATAACGAATTATGTGTACATAAAATTATGTTATATATAACAAATTATGTGTACGTAAAATTATGTTATATATAGATATAGAAATACGATGAAGATAAACAGATCATGATATAATATTATCATTGTGAATAAATTTATAAATAATTTAAATACAATAAATTAAATAGAAAAATAAAAAATTATGATATTATAAAAATTTATTACATATATTATAAAAAAAATCAAAACAATCTATCATTTGGACTATTTTATTTCAACTAATAATTAATTTTATATTTTACTTTTGTATAAATGACACTTTATTTTCTTTACAATTCACGTATAAATTTAATTAGTATCATATTTTATACGTAAATTTTCTATAAGTATCAGTGAAAGACAATTATAAAAAAATAGAAGGTAGGTCATCTATAGAAAACAAGAATAACATGGAATCCACTTGTGGATCTTAGTCTATATCCAAGCAAAAAAAAAACAAGAATAATATGATACTAAATTTATACAAATAAAATCAAAATATACAACTAACAAAAAAAAATAATAATAAAAAATACAATTATTTCAGCTACCTATACATATATATTTAATGATGCCACAGTATAAAATATGGTGAAAATATTCTGATGTAAATTATCATTTTTTTTTTCTATTTTAAAAACAACATAACAACTAAGTGTCGAGTCCTCCTATCATTTTAATTGTATGTGTATATATTTCTTTCTCCTGAATGATTTTGTTATATATATTTCAAATTACTAGAGGTATAAATTTATTCTTATTTTAACATTTGATTTTGTTAATTAAGAATAACAAGTGTATTCTTATGTTTTGTTTGTATTTATTTTTAAATATTATTTTATGTGATTATTTATAAAAAAGTTATATTTAATTGAAAAAATCCTTGCTTATAACAATTTTTTTTTTTGAAATATTGGATCAAAATTTTTCAGCTAATAATATATTTTACATACATATACATATATGTATATTTTTTATTTTTATTGAGAGTATGTTTTAATTTTAAAATTTTGATGAAAATTTATTTATTTATTTTTATATAATATTTTTTTTAGAGAAAGAGAGAATATACGAAGAGTAGAGATAATTACTGTAAAAATTTATGTATGTTGTTGTATATTGTATCTTATATTTGACATTTATACATAATTTAGGCTTATATATAATTTACACAAAAAATTTCAATTTCAAAACTAAAATATAAAATTGACTATTAGCTTAAATAAAATAATCTAAATGATAGATTGTTTTGAATTTTTTTATATAATATATGTAACAAATTTTTATAATATCATAATTTTTTATTTTTTATTTAATATTATTGTATTTAAATTATTTATAAATTTATTCACAATAATAATATTATTATGGTCAATTTATTATTATCGTATTCTTATATTTATATATAACATAATTTCACGTACACATAATCCTTACATTTCTATTCAGTTTTTACATAAACTGCTATACCTTATGGTGATTTATGCATACCCTAATTTTTTAGAAACCACGAACATTTTGTAGTAATTTTTACTTTGTACATATTTTAATATAATTCGCTACAGAGCGAATTATGTACATATTGTAAACTGCTATATTTCTGGGTTTCTATAGATATAAACAAAATTGTAATTTTATCTACTATATTAAAATATTATAATATAACAAATTTAGTTTCCAATCGATTTATTTGAGTAACTTGCTATTTTTTTTTTTGGGAAAAACACCCTAAAAATATACTATACTATACTATATGATATCATTATTATCATATCAGTTTGAGTTTATTTAAGGTTCTTATTTAATTATGTCATCTAGTTTAGTTTGTTATTTGTAACAGCGAAACATATCAATGTCTGTTCCCGATCCTGTCACTGTCTCTATTATTTTTCCTTTCTCTTTCCATTTTTTTTTTCTTTATTTTATATCTTGTTCTTTGTGAGGCTTCGTTTTCTTTACTTTCTGTTTGAAGTTTAGATCTCAAAAAGCAACGAATCCCGAATCTAATAAGTTACTTTGGATTCATCCTCCAACCATTGACTTTATCTTGTTTCGGCAGAAACTTCAACACTTGGCTTCACATGACATGACACACTCGGAATCTAAAACCACCATAGCTCCACTCTTCTACTGCCACTTGCTTGCGAAGTTGGAACAACCATGATGCTCCACTCAGCTTTTCTATCATCTGGGTACTTCAATTTTTTCCATTAATGCTGGTTCTTGTGATATTTGCTATGTTCTTATGCCATTTTCATAGTTTTGGAGCTGTTACTGGTTAGTAAGAGTGGTTTGGTTAGAGAGACATGTTATTGGGTATGCCAAATAAGCTGCATTATGAATGGGTTTTTGTAGAATGTTGTAAACTAATGTGTATGAGGGTTTTAACTTTTAATTCAAATTTGGAATATTGCTTAGAGTGTTTACATGATTTAAACCTAATAATTTTGTAATGTCTATTGTTTATGCCAGCTTTGTTGTTCACATATTGCTCCAAAGCGTGTTCACTCAAAAACTGTTGATCAATACTCACAGTTCTTGACAATTACTAGTTTGGATGGGAAGGACAAACATTGATTTGGGTTTCTGTTAATGGCATCTATTAGAAGAACTTTGTCTCCAGTGCCTCGAGCCGGAGGCGTGGCTAATCTAGAAGTGTGTTCAGTAGGATCTCCCTTGTCTAAGTCCTCGTCGAGTCCTCATAGCTCAGCGTTCGTGCTCGGCGTTTTCTCGCCGAGATCTTTGAGGGCACTTGAGAGGTCAAAGCCAAAGGGCCAGCTCTGGAGGAAAGTGCTTTTGCATTTTTTCATTTGCTTCATGATTGGTGTTTCCATTGGATTCATCCCTCTTGCATCAAGGAACTTGTCCACTAGTCTCATGCCAAAGCACCAAGCATTCTCTTTTGAAAATACCAAGATAGATTTGACTTCATCAATTAATGAGACCACGGAATTTAATGCTACTTTGAATTCAACTGTGAAAGAACAGGAACAGATAGATAAAGTGAGAAATGATGTTTCCAATGACAAATTACTCAATGAAGAGCCATATTTGGAGTCTCAGAAGCTTCTCATAATTGTGACCCAAACAGTAACCAATCCGTTTCAAGCATATTATTTGCATCGGTTGGCGCAGACTTTGAAATTGGTCTCGCCTCCATTGTTGTGGATTGTTGTTGAGATGACTTCCCAATCTGAAGAAACTGCTGAAATCTTGAGGAGTAGTGGGATTATGTATAGGCATCTCGTTTGCAAGTCGAATGTAACAGACACGAGCCTTCAGGGCATTCTTCAAAGAAATGTTGCGCTGTCTCACATTGAAACTCACCGGCTTGATGGAATTGTTTACTTTGCAGATGTTGATAACATCTATTCAGTCGAGATCTTTCAGCAAATCAGAGAGATAAGGTACTTCCATTTCCCAGTTACTAAAATTGTTTGCTTCAACATTTTTCCTTTCCTTTCCTTTCCCTTAACTAGTATCATGCATCTTTTAGTCAAATATTGCTGATATGTAAATGTAATGTACCTCCTGTTGAGTGTCGAGACTCCAATTACGAGAGTGAATCAGTTGGAGACTCTGCCTATCCAGTAGACAAGTACCAGTATATATTGCATCCTAGTCTTAAAAAAAAGCTACTCGTCTTTGGATTAGTGTATGAACTCATGTTCAGAAAGGGTGTCTTTCCCATCTTTGTGTATGATACTGAAGATTACCTTTATTTTGATAGAGGAGACTTAAAGTTCCACAATGATATGAAGCCCCTTATAGATCCTCTTATGGTGTATGTATGACTGCAGTCCTAAGATGAGTGCATTCGCATTAACATTAGCTCCATTGGCATGGTTCTAGAACATGGTCATGAATATGAAAATTATGCCAGAATGTGAATATAAGGAATTTGCTCTTGGTGTGTTGTTGAAGTGTTAAACTTGAACTTTTACACTGGTGACTGTTGTAGCATGTTATGGCTTCCTATAATGTCTTATATTTTGGCAATGCTTTTTCTTTTCACTGGTTGGGAACATATCCTTATATAATGATTTGCAGGCGGTTCGGAACATGGACTGTAGCAAAACTATCAGGGGATAAAGGTAGCATTGTCTTACAAGGGCCTGTTTGTGATGGAGCTCGAGTAATCGGATGGCATGTCAATGAATCGAATAGGAGATCGAAAAGATTTCACATTGAGATGCCAGGTTTTGCCTTCAATAGTACGATACTCTGGGATCCAAAGAGGTGGCACAGACCTACACTTGAACCTATCAGGCAGCTAGACTCAGTTAAGGAAAGTTTTCGGGTCAGTGTCTTTTGTTCTTTGGCTGCCTTATTATGTAGTGTATGGTCTATTTGAAACTCCCCTCCATTCTCTTTTGTTTGTCATTGTCACTTTCTGGTACATCATTTGATCATTGTATTGTGTCAAGATACATTGATTCAAAGATGTACCAAAAAACGACAATAATGGATAAAGGTTTGTATGGTAGGTTCATGTACCCTTTATTGTAGCTCACCCTCTCTTTCATTATGCAGGTTAGCACATTGATTGAGCAAGTGGTCGAAGACGAAAGCCAAATGGAAGGCTTAATGAACAATTGCTCTAGTGTTATGGTCTGGCATATTGATCTTGAACCATCTCATTCTTTCTATCCACAGAAATGGATGATCAAGAACTACCTAGATGTCATTCTTCCACTTGTGTGATATTCTTGATAAAGAAGCAATCAAGCAGAAAATCTGCATATTTAATGTAAGTATAATGTTTAATATTTAATTCTTTAATATTCCATTTCCTTTCCTTGTTTTCATTCTTAATCAAAACAAGCTAGATTCAGCATAATGAATGATATGGGCATGTGGGTGTGTGCGGAATGCTGTACTTGAATAGGATTGCCTTTGATAGCTAAAGGTGTGTTTGGTTTACGTTTTCATTTTCCGTTTCATTTTTAGTATTTTCTGTTTTCAGAATTTTGTAAAGAAAAGAGACAGGAGGTGAAAATAAAGAACATTTACCATTTTTTCTTTCGTTTTTTTTTTTTTTTACAAAATCCTGAAAATAGAAAACACTGAACATGCAAATCAAACACATCCTAAGGATTCAACAAAACAAAAATAAAAAAAAAGATTCCATGGTCATATGTCAACTGCCTCCATCTTAGTACAACAAATTTAAGCCTCCCTATCTCCCCTTATGTTCTGTGGTTTCTCATTCCAGCTTCGTGCATTGCAGGGAAAAATATGAAGAATTATGGTGAATGTTGGTAGTGGCACAATTGTGAGTTATGAAAGGACTCCTACAAGTAGTTCATAGTTCATTGTATTCCCCCTAAAATGTACATTATATCAGAGTTTGTATTAGTAGTCCTTGTTCATTCAACATTTGGAGCATGTTTCTCAATTGTAAGAGTTCATTGCAGTGCCATAAGGAAAGGAATGTTCCATTGGCCCTTTTGGTTCTCTCTATAAATCTTTATGGTAAATCAGACGGAGATGTTCACAAATGTTAGGATAAAAATAGAAACAAATTGCGAAGGAAACGTATAGGTAAACAACTCCTAACGTGCCAACTTTAAATAACTGCAATTAATAATCATTAATTTTGTATTTTTTAATAAATAAAATTTAAATAATCACTAATTAATGATAATTAATTAGTATGGAGTGCAGTTCAAAAGAATAATGTACACATTTAAGTTATTTTGTTAATCAAGTCTAACTAAGTTAGTCTAACATAACAAAAATAAGTTATGATTAGCATTATTCCAAGTCTTATTGTTTAACTTGGTTTATAAAAAACTTGGATTTGTAGCATTATTAAGTTCAAAAATACTTGTTGGTTTATTGTTAGTTAAATTTTTATTCATTACCTAATGGGATTGTTTATTTTATTGTCTATATTTATTTTTAAGAAACAGTTTTTAAATACTCGTGTCTACAAATGATATTATTTACGACTGGACATGTTCATTGCATCTGCATGAATGCTAATTCATTTCGAAGAAAGTAAGGAGTACAATATTTTTTAAATTCTAGAGCTTGATTCTTAAATATTAAATTATAAATTTTAAATTTGAGGTATTGATATAAAATATACTAAATAAAAAATTAAAATTTATTTAATTAACAATTAGTATAACGCTCCTTATTTGATAAAAAAGATTTAAGAATGAATTATTGGACCAAACCAATTGTGAATATTTTAAAGGGGTAAAATATTGTTTGAATTTCTAATATTTATGTTAACTTTTAGTTCAGTGACTAATATCTGAAATGTTTTTTTATCAAATGTCTTATTTCTTTTAATTTAATTCGAGTTAAAACTATTTCTAAATTTTTTTTAGAATTGTAATGATTTGTTAGTGAAATTGATAGAAAAATAGAAACAACAATTGAGAAAAAAGAAGATGTTATTGAAGAAAAAGTTTTGGTTTTAATTTAAAGATAAAAATAAGATGAAATAAGGTATTTGGGATAAAATAAAATATTTTAAATATTAAAAATAAAAATAAAATTTATTTTAAATATTAAATTTTAAAATATTCTTTTATTCTAGTTTTAAGAATTTTATAAAAGAAAGTAGTTTCTTAAAAATTATTAAGAAGATAATTTTTTGAAACATTTTTAATATATTAAATATATTAAAAGTTTTTAACAAATTTTATATTTTTAAGATATTCTTTTAATCCACGGCTTAGCTAAATTATAAATGTTATTATTTTACGTTATAGTTGAATTTACCCGTTTTTTATTTTTAGGGTTGGAATTTGGTACTACTTTTTAACAATATATGAAAACTTAGTGTGTTTTTTATGAATATTATAGATCGAAGGTTTAGATTTGTGATTTTTTTGTGGATACTACAAATCTGACTCTTTAATTTTTTTAAAATATAAATTTGATGGTTAGATTTGTATTTTAATGTTAAAATGTTTTTAAATATACTAATCAGACCCTCTAATTTATTTGAGAGCGAAAAAAAAATTATCTCATCATAAATCAGATCTTCTATTTTATACACTATGAAAATCTAACCTATATTTCTCAAATATGAGTGTCCAATTTATTATTTAAAATAAAAAAAATTAAATTTATATAAAAAAAACATATCAATTAACCATGATACTAAAATACACAATTTTTTATTTAAAAAAAATTAGCCAAATTTACCGAGGGTCAAAGAGTAACAATATTTTTTTGTCACCTAAAAATTAACTGAATTTTATGGGAATCCACTAAAAACAGTTAATGAGTTTCATATAAATGTAGGTGTTGGTGAAGATGTAAGTGCCAGCAATACGTTTATTCTCCTCCACTTGTCACTTTTATGGCAGGTGTAGGGTTGGTAATGGGTAGAGTAGGTAATCTTACTCACGAATTGAAAATTTCTTTAAAATTCTACGCTATCATACTTGCGGGTTGAGAATCTCTCAACCCTAACCCTACCCACACCCTATTTATTTTCATTTTATATTAACTTTATAAATAAATAAATGCCCTAAATTACTAAATTAACTAACTAGTTTAATGGTTACTCACTTATTCTAAGTTATTATATGAGAGAGATTGTAGGTTTAACTCCCGCCTTCTTCATTATATGCATAATTTTTATAAAATATGTGTGTTATATATGGGGTGCGGATAGAATAGGATAAAAAATTGTTGAAAGATGAGATAGTTGATTTGGTCTCTCACATAAAATTGGAGCTTTGATTGGCATAAAGTCCTCTATTTTTCTTTTTGGAATATCTGGACCAAACAGATGCTACAAAAAAACAACCATCACAAAAAATAAGTCAAAAATATTATACACAAAAAACCAATTTTCTAAACTTAATGACACTAACACTAACCCACACTCATATTCAACCTTCATACTTTCACAGAGCTTCACCCAGACACTCACTCTCACCTCTCTACTTCACTCACCTTATAGTAACCACCAACCACAACGTCAGCCAACGACGACGGATGTCATCAAATATCACTCTCTTCACCGGCTCCTGTGCCTCATCCACGCGCTGACAATGTCTACTCACTCGGTTCAGACCAAAAGAGTAAAAAAAATGCTCACTCGAGCACTGTCCAAACTCCCTGAACCAAAAATTTCATTCTCGCTTCCATTTTGAACATTTTCAGCCTGCACCCACTGTCTATTGCCACCCCAAAATGCCATAGCCAAACTTGTCCTCCAATCAGACCCCAAAACTCTTTTTGAAGCCCTAGCAAAGTTCACCTTTCAATAATCTCTACACCTTATCTTTTGTGGAACCACGGGCCTAAAGCCCTCAAATTTCTCAACACCCTGCCACCCGACCTACGTCCACTCCCCTTCTTCGTTCGACTACACTGTTGACATTGCAGGACGCATGCGCGACTACCAGGCCATTCTTAGTCATCTAAAACTATGCGCAACAAGGGATGAATACTGAACAATCAAGAATAAGAGAAGAGAGTTTCTAAACTCTGGATTCTCGATGTAAATTGCAGGGACTAAAAACTTGATTAGTTAATCTCAAGGAAGAGGAGCCAGAGTCGGGTAGTACCGGCAGCCAGAGTCGACTAGCACTAGCAGCCATGGTTGAGGATTTTCAAGAGAGAGGCAAATGCCTCCCCTACTTACTATAGCGGGCTTCTTTCGAAGGCTACACTTGATTCGTAGTAACAACCCTTGTCATAGATTCTCTACTTTTAGAAGCAGATACAAAAAATACGATGCCGCTACTCCATTTTACAAAGAAACTTGCCCTAATGCTAAAGAAAAAAACCTCATTAGATCAATTTTCAATTACAAATGCTAATATACACAGCAAACTTTATTTTTTATACAAAAAGTATATTCTTTTTCTATTGCACGTTGTTATACTTTTTTGGAATTTAAATTAGAGTTCTATATGTACTTAATATTTTATAAAGTGTTCATTTTTAAAAATTATAATGGTAATATTTCAGCTGAAACTAATATTTTTAAACAAATGTATGGTGCCCCATTATCTATATTTTCGTTTAAACTTTCACTAAAATTATCCTATGTCTCGGCTAAACTAATCATAAAAATTAGGAGAAGAAGATAAAATTAATATTTTTGAAGACTATAATGATAAAGTTGAGATTTCAAAGACTACACTGGACAATGGTTTGAATCTCAAAAATCGTTATAAAATTTTACTCTAAAAATAAATTTTTAAAATTTTAAAATTTTTATGTGTTTATTAAATAACAATAATAATAAAGATTAATTTATTTATCATTTTATCAAAATCTAATCTAAAATTAATATATATAACAAAATAAAATATTAAAAACTAATTTGACAATTAAAATTGGTTAAATATTAAGTTTTCTAACTAAAAATATTTGAAATTGGAGGTGGAATATTATTGCTAATCTTTTATTAAAATTTAATATAAAAATAAAATAATTTTAATGTATTGTTAATATAAAATAATTTTATATATATATCTAATTACATAATATAATGTTAGCAAAAATAATCATAGTTTATATTACATTGTTGGCATGATTATTCAAGAAATAACAGCAAACATTACGAGACAATTTTATATCAAAATAAAGCTAAAAAATTAATGCCTAATTAAATAGAAATTATAAATTGATTTAATAACTTTTTTGGGTGAACAATTGATTTAATAATTAAAACTTGATAAAATGTAGATGGTTAAATTACACTGTATTTATTTAAGATATAAAGTAATAAAATAAAAAATAATTAAATTGAATAAATAAAATAAGGGAAGCAGCTCCTTCACCGTTTAGCTGATTACCACCCTGAATCCTAATGCGATAAAAATGACCACCACCACCGACGCAGCCGCCGCAGCCTCATCGGAAGCTCAGCTGCTGAAAACGATGACCACCATCCTCACCAGCCACCGTGACCCCCACACCGCGCTCAAACCCTTAATCCAAAATCTCACCCTCCCCACGGTGCTTTCCGTCCTCTCCTCCGCCCAACTCCACCGCACCCACTCCGCCACCCTCCTCTCCTTCTTCCACATCCTCCGCCACTCTCCCCACCCTTCTCTCTCCTCCTCCCCTGAGCCCCTCCTCGCCCTCCTACCCGGCCTCCTCGTCCACCGCCGCTACTCCTCCGCCCGCTCCCTCCTCCTCAACTTCATCTCCTCCGACCACCCCTGCCACTCCCTCCACCAGCTCCTCCTCCGCCGCCCCCGCCTCCCGCAGCCACTCCTCGACACCTCCCTCTCCGCCTACGCCCTCTCCGACCACCCCGACCTCGCCTTCCAGCTCTTCAACAAGATGAAGCGCCTCCGCATTAAACCCAACCTCCTCACCTGCCACTCCCTCCTCTCCTCCCTCGTCCGCCGCCACCCTCATTCCTCCCACTCCATTCACCTCTCCAAACAAGTCTTCAACGATTCCCTTAAGCTCGGTATAACCCCAAATACAATCACCTTCAACATCTTGATCCATGGTTCTTGTCTTGATAATAATTTTAATGATGCTCTTAGCTTCATGAACCAAATGACTGATTTTGCTTGTTCTCCTGATAATATCACTTACAATACTATTCTTGATGCATTGTGTAGGAAGGGCCAATTGAGTAAGGTTAGGGAGGTTTTGCTAGAGATGAAAGGTAGCGGGGTTTCCCCAAATAGGAACACCTATAATATCTTGGTTCATGGCTATTGTAAGTTGAGGTGGTTGAAGGAGGCTGCTGAGGTTGTCGAGTTGATGAGAGCGAACGACATGGTACCGGATATTTGGACTTATAATACAATCATGAGGGGTTTGTGCGACGAGGGGAAGGTCAAGGAGGCGATTAGCCTAAGGGATGAGATGGAGAGCCTGAGGGTGATGCCGGATGAGGTTACCTACAATACTTTGGTTGACGGGTGTTTTCAATGGCGGGGGAGTGTGGAGGCATTCAAGTTGGTTGAGGAAATGAAGGGAAAGGGAGTCAAGCCGAACGCGGTGACTCACAATATAATGGTGAAGTGGTATTGTAAGGAAGGTAAGATGGATGAAGCCGGCTGTGTCGTGGCAAAGATGGTGGAGAGTGGGTTTTCACCGGACTGTTTTACTTATAATACTATGATCAATGGTTATTGTAAAGCAGGAAATCTGGGAGAAGCTTTTAAGATGATGGATGAAATGGGGAGGAAAGGTTTAAAGATGGATACTTTTACTCTGAACACTATAGTGCACAAATTGTGCACGGAGAAGCTGCTCAAAGAGGCATACGAGTTGACTGTGAAGGCCGCAAAGCGAGGTTATATTCTCGATGAGGTAACCTATGGAACTCTAATCATGGGATACTTTAAAAATGAACAAACAAACAAAGCTCTGAAGCTTTGGGATGAGATGAAGGAGAAGGGGATCATTCCTAGTGTTGTCACTTATAACACTATAATTAGGGGGTTGTGCCATTCTTTAAAAACTGATCAGGCTGTAGATAAATTGAATGAGCTTTTAGATAAAGGTTTGGCCCCCAATGAAGCTACGTGTAACATAATTATTCATGGTTACTGCTGGGAGGGAGCAGTGGAGAAAGCATTCTTGTTCTATAACAGAATGGTTGAGAACTCATTCAAGCTGGATGTTATTACATGTAACATTCTTCTTCGAGGGCTTTGCAAACATGGTATGTTCGAGAAGGCCTTTAATTTATTTAACACATGGATTATTAAAGGTAAGCCCGTTGATGCAGTTACGTACAACACGTTGATTTCCGTCCTTTGCAAAGAAGGGAAACTTGATGAAGCATTTGACCTCATGACTGAGATGGAGAAGAAAAAATTGGGGCCGGACCGATATACTTATACTGCCATCATTGGTGCACTTACTCATGCTGGGAGAACTGAGGAAGCAAAGAAATTCATGTCAAAACTCCTAGAGACAAGTCCAAATATGATAAGTGAAGACACTTCACAAATGCTTGGTTCAGGTGACATGGATTACTCAGAACAGATAAGTAATTTTTGTACTCAAGGGAAGTACAAAGAGGCAATGAAACTATTTCAAGAATCAGAGCAGAAAGGAGTTAGTTTGAATAAATCTGCGTATTTCAAGTTAATGGATGGGCTATTGAAGAGGCGAAAAAGCATATCGAAGGCCTCCTTATCAGATTGACACAATAAATTCAAATTGGCATTTGGATTCCTGATGTTCATCATGTTGAACCCATTTTATTGGTGGTTTTGCTGTGATGACGATCCATTATTTCATGTAAGTATCCAATTTTCCAACATTATATTAGATTTTGTGGCGTTTGTAAACTGTGACTGTGTAATCAATATTTTTTTTCCCTAGTCATTATTATGGATGGTATCCATAGTTAAAGGTTAGAGAAAGTTATTCATGTCCTCAAGAGATGTTTTATATGCTTTATTATCTGCACGAACAGAGTGTTGCTTTAATAGAAATTATAGATCTATTCTCACACTGCAATCCATTATGCAACAGACATGTTAGGGGTCTGAACAGAGTCCACTTGTTTTTTATTGTTTTAAATGATAATAATAGCAAACCCATTTGGAATAAGGTGCGTTCTGCGTATTCCCAATAAAATCCCCATTTGGCTTTCCGTGCTGCGATTGGCTCTGGCAATTGCACTCCCCTTGATGGCGCTCTTCTCGATTCTGTTTCTGGTAGGGTTGTTGTTGGTGGTTTTCGACGATTTTTCAATCTCTAGGCCCATTTCTCTCCCATCACAGTGCAAAATTGTCTCCAAAGGTTTGCTTCTTTTATATTCAATCACTTCCGAAACTTATGTTCATTTGCTCAAACTAGAACAACAACAAAAAATTTTTCCCTTGTTTTTTTTGGGATTGTAGAATTTAGCTCAGTAAGTAGTGTGGTTAAGGTATTGAAAGGTGGGAGTTGTTCAAGTAAAAGGGAGTTTAGTGAATGCTTAATTTAACAAAATATTGAATTCACTTAGCTGCTCTACTTGTTCATTTAGTTATTTATTTATCTTTATAAGAAAGTGAAAGTCTGAATTCGTTGTGGGAAATGCTAGTTTTGGATTGTAGACATTTTGATCACAATTGGGTTACTTAGTGGCAAAGGCAAGAACTAAGGCATTTGTTATTGTTGGTGTTGGGTCATGGAAATGTTGAGTCTGTTGACGTTCTAACTTTTGAGGTCTGCATATCAGGGCGTAATAGTCCTTATCAGTTTAGGTAGACGGTAGACAATATCATCATTTATGTGGTCTTCATGGAAAAATGTGCTCATGTATGTTGTCTCTTTCAGTATATAATAATTTGGTTGCAAAGGAAGTGAATTAAATGCTTTAAACTAGTGTTGCACCTTATAGATATTTTTTTTTGTGCTAATCATTGCTTTGGTTTATGTTTTTTCAGTTCTGGTATTATTTTGATTCATAATAGTGATTTTGTTTGAAGCCTTGTGAAGAAATGTCATTTTTATGGCATATTTTAGTTCTCATCACATTGTGTCTGCTGTTACCATTTTTTATTACAAGTGTTGATCTTAGGTCATCCAAGATATGCGAACTTGGATTGTTAAATTATAAAGCAAAAGATGTATTTCATCATTTTGAAAGGAGCAAATATCGCTGTAGATTTGATCACTATTGGGCTTCAGTATTCCAGGTTATTATGAATTACTGCCAATCGTCCATTTGGTGGTTATTTATATTTGTCTCAGTGACAAATGATTGTTTTTTGAGATGTAATAAATCAGTAATATTTATATCGTGTGTGCACGTGCTCGAGTGAACGTGCAGCACATATAGCTTATCCATGGTTTATCGTTTGATGATTGTGATTATTAAAGAGCAAGTGATAATTGTTTTGGGGGCGGTTTTAAATAATTTTCCTTAACACTGTTTCAGGTGGAGTATAAAGATAACTTTTCAGGTCAGATACAAGTTGCATTTGCCGAGGCTCCAAATGAGGCCCTTCCTCTTTATTGCAGGCCTAATTTTGGTGCTGCATGGTTGGCACAATACAAATTTAAGGTTGGAATCCCAACCTGTGGTCTTCGATAACATCTTTGATTATGTGAACGTTTCTTAGAAGTGTCATAAATAATAATAGTTAACAATTATCACGATTTAGGTTAGCTCTATAGTATTACAATATCATTTATATTTTCTCTTCCTCCTCTTAGGTCAACGAAACTTATGATTGTTGGTACACATCTGGTGTATCTAAAGTGCGTTTTGATCAAGATAACCTTTTCAGTTGCCAGGCAGATGGGCAGTCTGCTCTTGAGAAGATTAAACTATATTCTAATATGTGAGTACTTTACATTATTTCTATGCCAAACCAAATATTTTATTGCTTATTTGCTATGATCTAAATTGTTAGACATAATTAAAATGTGTTTGTAGAGAGTGTGTAACATTATAGTTGTCATTTTTGTGCCAAAAGGTTTTATGATCACATAAATAGGTGTGGCATTGCCTTAGATAGGAATTTTTGACATATAAAATCAGTTCTCATGGTAAAGTCTATAATTCTGAAGATAAAGTTACTGTTCATAGAGATATTTTTGCATCACCATATGGTTGAGTTAGCAAGCCGTATACACCTGTACTTTTGAAAACTATAATTTATAAATATATTTTTATGATGTTGTCATTTGTGTTATGCATGAATCTTCTATCAGGGCCACAGAGATGGTGCGCTCGTGGTTTTCCGGTAGGATAAGGAACAAGTATTGGAAATGGGAAACCATAGCCGGTCTCATGGCTGGGTTCTCAACTTCTTTGATCTCTATAACCTTTTTTAGGTTCCTACAACTACTACTATCTAAAACATATCGGTGTTTTACATCATGGATATTGTACGTGTTTTCTTTTGGCATACTTATCCTTTGTAGCTTGGTTAGCTGTTGAATATGGGAAGAGGCTTGGTCGAATGGATATTTTCAGCATCCATAGATCATAGCTTTTTTTTTTTTTTTTTCTTGGTGGAGATAGATCATAGCACTTAATTTTGACAAGTGCGATGCCCTTTAATTGTAACATTATAATTGTAGAAGGTGACATTCTTGTCCCATGAAAAGTAACGGGCTGCTTCATATAGTTATGCATAGTATGAGTGAAAATTAAAGATGTAATAGTTTGATTTGAATGAAAGGTCTTGTTCCGCCATAGTAATCGGAAATAACAAATCTAAGTTCGTGGTTGAATTGGATTACACTCTTGTTCACTCAAGTTTATGACTTGAATTGATAAAAGTTGTTAGGAATCATTTTTGTATGAAAACTGAATGGAGCTACCATATTTTAAGAAATGAATCTTTTCAATTTAATTTATGCGACAAAATTAAGTGTGATTTCTCATAAGAGTCTCTATCACATGTTTGGTGATTGTGTAATTAAATATCATATTTAACATTTTCAAGTGAAAATTAAATTGTGAGGATCAATTTCCCTTGTTTTTCTTAATTATGCTTGGTGTTAGTTGATGAAATATTTAATATTTTATATATACAACATAACACAATTCAATTAAGAATTCGTGTGTTTTTTTTTAGTCTAAAGTTGATTCAAGCAAAGAATACTCAAGAAGCAAAAATCAATGCTAGATGGAATACAAGGCCAAACACTTGTTATATAGCCTACTATTTGCACATTTCTTACAATCCTAAATCATGCTAAGCTTTATAAGTGCATTAGATCCATGTTCTAGTTCACCAAATTCATTAGCAATATGATATCCTAATCTGCACTTCTCAAATCTCAAATAACAGTTAGATTTTACAAGTTACAAAATTAATATGAGATTTACGGAATATTTCGCAAATTGATTTCAGAGATTCACTATTTATCAGGTGTTGGCCTAAACTCCCATAACTTAACTATGGTGAGATACAAAAGCATTAGATTTTTCCATTCTCTGATAACATTCTTTCAATCTCTTCTAGGAGGCGCTCTTTTTCATCTGCCAACTCTTGTTCTGCTTCTGAAGGTCTTCTATCTGTTTTGTCTGTTCAGAATCCTTCCTGAAAATTCGCAGCGTATGATCAATATATCAATTCATGTATATACAATTCGTTTACTAAGTTTAACAGTTAGTAGGAAAATAAAGAATGAAAATTCAAGTGATTCTATAATGTATGTTTCATCTTACTATCTTAGTAGGTGCTAAACTTTGTTTTTCTTTGATTACCTATTCATGAAGGACAGACTTCCTTTTCAAGGGTCTCGCACCGCTTCAAGACAGCTTGCATGTCCGAGGGAACTGATGGTGTTAACTTTCTTTCCTTTGCCTCAGCCATTCTGCATCCCAAGAACATGGCTTTACAAATGAAACAGGTATCGAATACAATACGAAATAGGACGAAACTCCATTATATGTGTTTCTAAGGATTGATCTACAAAGGAACGTTCCACCCTGCGCATTTTTGTGGTGTCTACTTTTTCCTCTGCACAACCATTTAGTTTGAGAGATAAGAGAGAGTCAAACAAAAAGCCATAATTTCAACTCAAATAATTTTTTCATCATTTTCCCTATAGTTCCCATCATGTGATCCAGATAATCATGTCAAAATGATTAAGCAATTGTGATTTGTGATTTGGACATAAAATCTCTGTCTTAGCATAAGTTAGAATTTCACATGGTAAATCTTAATTCCAATATTTAATATGCTCTACCTTTATTCGTTAACAGTACCTCGAGCATCTAACTAGTATATTTTGTTATATTAAGATCCATGGATTTACAATTATCTAAATGCATATGATATTGTAGAAAGTAGAATCTAAAAAAGTAGTCATTAACATGGTAATCCAAAAATAAATGGCTACCTGAGACTGCTGACGATACAGATCCATATCTGTCTAGACTTCTCCTCTGCACAATTTAACAAGATTTAAAGGAAAAATATGATATAAATAGTAACTCTTGTTGAAACCATAATTCTATCGAAGTAAGTTATAATATGAGAGTAGGCTATACCTTACGGTCATCTTTGAGATTATCCATTATCTGCTCTCTGAAACCTGCACGTCCACAAAAACACAATTGTAGTTTAATGGGGAAAAAGATGGAAATTTGTTTAAAAAAAAAAACTAAATAATATAAAAAATATTTTATACTGATTGAAAACCAAATAATCAAGAAATATTCTATTCTGAGTTCTGATTTAGTTTATTTTTGATATCAAACAAAATGAACATGATGAAGGAAGTCAAATGAAAAATTATTTAGGATAATCATTGTTAAAACTTATACCTTTGACTTTATTTTGAGAATTCTCTGAACTTTTACTCGCTCCCACTTGTTTCCATGAGCTTTCACCGAGAGTTTGATTTTAATTGCTGGGACCTTCACAAGCATCTAAACCAAAGGAGACAACAGGTGCAGCAGCAGAGGATTCACTTTGAGAAGGTTCTCATGAAGCTGTCCCTATATACATTTGGTTTGTCTGATTAGCAAAGCTATCCATAACAAAGTTTATCGATCCTTCGAGCATTTGCAGGACTCCGTGATCAACTTGGCCATTGGACATAGTTTGAACATTCACTGGCTTCTGATGACTCCAATTTTCTGTGGAAAACAGGTTCTTGAGGACAAAAGATTCCATTTAGGCTTTTATCTGTGGCTTCCTTCTCAGCTCTCTTGCGTTGCAGTGTGTCTTTTAGTATGCTTACAGAAGATAAAACTTTATCCGCATCACCAAATTGAAGTGTCTTGAAGGTAGATGAAGATGAGTTGGATGGAGTCATGAATGATCGCTGCTGGTTTGGAAGCTCATACTCGATAATCAATACCATTTAAATTTGCTGCTTCTTGTTTCATAGTGTCAATACCATCACCATGTTGAGGCACCATGCACATAGATTACCTTGTGCTGCCTGTGCATTTTGCATTTCAGTATACCTCCTCCTCAATTCGGACGACCGGCTTCTAGTCATTCTTTGATCACTAAGAACCATGCCTGCATTTAACAATGAGACTTCAAATGGCTAATAATATTAATTGAATAATGGCTTCAGCCGAGATTTTGATACGTGGGGTAAACACCTCAAGGCATCAAATGGGAGAAAAGTGAATTAAATTTGGCAAATTTAAGCATAACAAACATGTTTTCACAATTAAGCACAATTAAAGAAATATTCACAAAAACATGCAATTTCAAGGAATAAATGCAAGGTAGTTGATAAAATCTACTCTTTTTAAGCTAAAAAAATAATTGTAAAATATGGATATATCAAATAGCACAACACCCAGAACGCAGAGAGAAGTTCAAAAGATTAAAGGAACTAACCTCGAAGGAATGCGAAGCGGAAAGGA
The DNA here is from genome assembly GCF_003086295.3 of Arachis hypogaea. Lineage (NCBI taxonomy): Eukaryota > Viridiplantae > Streptophyta > Magnoliopsida > Fabales > Fabaceae > Arachis > Arachis hypogaea. Next base: position 100,743,189 of record NC_092045.1, on the reverse strand, counting down.
TGCACAACAACAGCAAGACACGTACGATCCAAAACCTCCAATAAACGAACAAAAACACCCAAAAAGGAATTCAAGAAAAACAAATCTTGAAAGAAGAAGAGGGATTACGAAGAACTTTTTGAGAGAAAATGAAGATGAAGCAACTCAGAAAAAGAAGCAAAAAAGAAAAAAGCGAAAGGATTTTTGGTATTTATAAGATGCTAGGGGCAAAGGAGTAATTTCATATCTCCTCATTTATGACACACACGGTTACCAAGGTAACCACAGAAGTAACGTACAAAGACTATGAAAAGACGTTACGTTTCAAAATTTTCACAAAAACATGTCCAATACCCGACTTAGCAACACGATCTACAAATGCTTGAGGCTGATCTCGTCAAGCTTAGACTCAAGCAAAGGCACTGTTCATACCCTAGTGCAAAAATATAGCCAGACCCAAAATAAATAAAAGTCCACCCAAGAGAGCTGGCATCATCTACACCTATCCGACCACATAGAGTTCGGTTCAACAACTCTCCTAGAAAAAGGGAACTGTATCAACCATCAAAGGTGGAACTACACTAAAAGGTGGTTATCTATTCTACTATAAATATACTGACATCCTCATGTATATTCAAGACCCAATCTACTAAAAACCTACTTTAAACCCTTGCTAACTTAAGACTCAGCACCTCAGCACAAGTAGAAGTCGGACACTGCCCCAAAAGGAGTTTGGACCTCACGTTCAGCCCCAAAAGGAGTCTGGACCTCACTCTCACCTTTCTACCTCACTCACCGCACGGTAACCGCCGACCACAACGTCAGCCAACGATGGCGGAGGTCGTCAAACGTCACTCTCTTCGCCAACTCCTGTGTCTCGTCCCTGCACTGTGCTCACTCGGGCACTGCCCAAACCCTCTAAACCCTATTCTCGCTTCCACCTCGAACATTTTCAGCCTGCACCCACTGTCCATCGCCACCCCAACCGGCAGCAGAAGAAGACGCCAATACCGTAGCCAAACTCGTCCTCCAATCAGACCCCAAAACCCTAGCAAAGCCCACCTTCCAGTGGTCCCCGCACCTTGTCGACAGGGTTTTGAAGCTTCTGTGGCATCACGGGCCCAAAGCCCTCCAATTCTTCAACGCCCTGTTCCACCACCCGAGCTACATACACTCCCCTTCTTCATTCGACCACGTTGTTGACATTGCAGCACGCATGCGTGACTATCAGGCCGCGTGGGCCCTTGTGGTCTGCATGTGCTCCCTCCGCATTGGGCCCACTTCCAAGACCCTCACCATCCTAGCCGAGTGCTATGCCTCCGCTGGAAAAGCCCACCAGGCTGTTAATGTGTTCCTGTCCATGCACCACGTATCACTATTACATTGTAGCATTAATCCCAAGTAGTTACTAGTTACTCACGTCATAGTTACTTACTAGTTGTAGTTAGTTGTAAGTTAGTTATGAGTTAGCTGGTGGCAGTTAAAGTAAGCTATGAGGATACGAAAGAATACCTAGATTCACAAGCTAGAGAGTAGAGTTTAATCAATTTTTCATGGTCAGCTTTGTCAGAGTAAGTTTACTCAATTTTTCATGGTCAGCTTTGTCAGCGTAAGTTTAATCACCATGGGAGTACTTCTCAACTCTAAATACACAATATTCTCTGATGCAAAATGTTCCATGACCTGTTTTCATGTATCAACAATAGTATAAGCTAAAAGAGAAAGAATTTGGCGGAATAATACTACCTCTTGTTTATAATAGTTTCATTCTTAGTTTTGGTTACATTCCTAAATCATAGTATCTACATATAAGTTGAATCTACATATAAGGGAAAAAGAATAAAAAATTATGGATGAAGGATTATCTGTATTCACGAAACAATGACACACAAAACCACTAGTAAGAATTAAGGAGTAAAATATTGACAAATCCGGGTCACAAAAAGATGAGTTTTGGGAATCAATTTCAAAAAGTGATTGACTCCAATTTCGCTACAGCATTAATCATGCCTTCTTTCTCCATTCAGGCACTATACCACAACCAAAAATAGAAAACAGCATATGCAGAACTAACACATTTTTAACATAATATAGACAATATCACCTTAGCCTGAATTATATTATGCAATAAACAGAAGCTGAAAGGAGAACAAAATCAATGAACCTTGTGTGGATGAAGGCTCTCTATGGCATGATCATCAAATACATTGCCCAAATTTTGAGTTCAATGTTTCTCCAAACTCAAGTCTAACATTAAGGGCCTCACAATTTCAACTGACGAGGAAGACGACCACACCTGCTCTGCATACTTAAAATCTCCCTTGCAAAATCTTGATTGCCGGTTAGGACAAGCCCATTTAGCACACGATTAAAAGTAAACTTCCGGGGTAAAAACCCTCTATTGATCATCTCTAACAATAATTTTCCAGCCACCATCAAATCCTCAGATTTCTTTCTAACAAACATTGCGCTAATCAAAACATTGTACGTGTCTAGATTCGGCAAGCATGACCCATCCCCCATCTTCTCAAACAACTCCAAACCTTTCTCAATATCCCCAGCATCACATAAATACCGAATCACCACATTATATGTTTGAACATTTGGCTGACACCCCTCTTTCTCCATTCTAGCCATAAACCGCAATGCCCTCTCCATCTCACCAGCATGACAAAACCCTCTTATAACAGCATTGTAAGAAACTGAATTTGGCACAAACCCCTTCACCACCATCTCTTCAAAAACTAAGACAGCATTCTCCACATTATCCTTCTTGCACAAAACATGCACCAAAGCATTATAAGTAGCAACATTTGGAACAACCCCCTCTCCAACCATTTCATCGAAAATCCTCTTTGATTTCTTAACCTCTCCCGCAACCCCGAACCCATAAATCATAGTAGTGTATGTAACAACATCAATCTCGCACTTCCTCCTCTTCATCTCCAAGAAAAACTCCCAAGCTTCATTCAATTGACGAGTCATAAAATACCCTTTCAAGATTATGTTATATGTCACCAGCGTTGGCATGATGCCTCTCTCAACCATCTCCTTAAACACCTGCAACGCCATAGGGGGTCGCTTAATCAAGCACCAACCATTGGCGATTATGTTATAGGTGATACTGTCACAATTAAACCTGCTCCTGAATGTCTTGAAGAGGTTATGAGCCATCTCCACGCGCCTTGATTTGCACAAAATGTCAAGGATGGTGTTGAAAGAGGCAAGGTCCTGGTTTTATCATCAAAAACTAAAATTCACGAGATCAAACAAAAATTAATAGAAACAAGACAACTTTGAATTGTAGGTGTGTGAAATAGAGAATAAGAAAACTTGGGGTTTGCTTGGCTTGTGTCTCCAAGTTATATATTATTTCTAATGTTTTCTATTTACAGGGATTTGTGAAAGGAAAACCGAACATAGAAAACAAAATAAGAAGTTTTCTCAGTTCTCGCTTTTTTGTTTAACACAAAATATTGAAAACAGAAAATGTTTTCACAAACCAACCAGGTCCTTGAGTTCTGTACTCTACTCTCTAACTTGTGAATCTGAGTTTCTTTCGTATCCTCATAGCTTACTTTAACTGCCACTAGCTAACTCATAACTAACTTACAACTAACTACAACCAGTAAGTAACTATCACGTGAGTAACTAGTAACTACTCGGGATTTATGCTACAATGTCATAGTGATACCTGGCGGCAGCCGTGGTGGTGCATGGACAGGAACACGTTAACAGCCCGGTGGGCTTTTCCAGCGGAGGCATAGCGCTCGGCTAGGATGGCAAGGGTCTTGGAAGTGGGCCCAATGCGGAGGGAGCGCATGCGAACCACAAGAGCCCACGCGGCCTGATAGTCGCGCATGCGTGCTGCGATGTCAACAGCGTGGTCGAACGAAGAAGGGGAGTGGACGTAGGTCGGGTGGTGGAACAGGGCGTTGAAGAATTGGAGGGCTTTGGTCCCGTGGTTCCACACAAGCTTCAAAACCCTGTCGACAAGGTGCGGGGACCATTGGAATGTGGGCTTTGCTAGGGCTTCAGAGAGGGTTTTGGGGTCTGATTGGAGGACGAGTTTGGCTACGGCATTGGCGTCTTCTTCTGCTGCCGGTTGGGGTGGCGATGGACAGTGGGTGCAGGCTGAAAATGTTCGAGGTGGAAGCGAGAACGAGGTTTTTGGTTTAGGGGGTTTGGGCAGTGCCCGACTGAGCATTTTTTTTTTTTACTATTTTGGTCTGAACCGAGTGAGCAAACACTGACAGTGCAGGGACGAGGCACAGGAGTCGGCGAAGAGAGTGACGTTTGACGACCTCCGCTGTCGTTGGCTGACGTTGTGGTCGGCAGTTACCGTGCGGTGAGTGAGGTAGAGAGGTGAGAGTGACTGTCTGGGTGAAGCTCTGTGAGAGTGTGAAGGTGGAAGGTGAGTGTGTGTGCGGTGAGTGAGGTAGAGAGGTGAGAGTGACTGTCTGGGTGAAGCTCTGTGAGAGTGTGAAGGTGGAAGGTGAGTGTGTGTTAGTGTCAAGGTTGCGAGAATTGAACCGGTCAATGAACCGTTAAGGTTCAACTGGTTTAATTAGAACACACTAATTGAAGATACCCCAATGCCTGTTCCAAACAAAACACAATAATTTATATCAGATGCAAGGAAATGCATTGATGCCACAAAGATATCCCATATAAACCTTTAAGAATTATAGGAAAATTTCCTTAAAGCAGGTACAAATAGCTCTTGAGAATGATATCTTACAACTTCTAATAGAAAACACATATTTAAACAAAATATATGGATTAAACTTTCAATATGAGAAATAAATCATTATAAAATGCAGCAGAAATCATATCATTAAGTTGACTGTAGTAGAACCTTGTATGCAAAAAGCAAAGGTGTAATAATGATGCTTATTATCAACATAAATAGCAACAACTAAGATGAATCAAATGTGACCACAACTTTTAAAACAACTGAAACTTAAACCAACGATTCTAATTCTGAAGCTGCTTGGATCGTGCTAGTAATGATGGCAGGAAAGAAAAGTACCGAAATTGCCAATTTAATTATTTTGATTTATTACAACCAAATCATGAAAATATTCAGAGATGCATGTGAGAACGGGAAATCAAAGCATACCGTAGAAGTTAAAAAATTGAGAGGGCCACAAAGGAGAAAGGGGACACAGCAAAAATTATTAACAAAACTAGACAATATTATCACAGCGCTTACCGGCGGTGAGGAGGAAGGGGAGTGACGGCAACGACAGAGGAGACGGTGACACAGGCGAACAAAGAGAGAGAGCTCAAATAGAGGAGACTACGACGGAGCTTCCACACGCGACGCCTATACCCAGCAAAGAAGAGTGTCGATGACAACGAGCGGGACTGCGGGGGCTACGGGAAAGAAATGTTTGTTTCGTTTCTTTCTTTATTCCTTCCTTCCCATTCCCTTGATCACACTAATTGTCCAGTCAATTCTTCAACCTAGTACGTAATAACACTGCCAAATCAAAATGCCACACAAAGAAAAAAGGACACAAAGTGACAAAAAAAGGGGTGGTGTGGAGCTAATAAAATTAGAACAGCTAAAAGTACAGCATGATTAGTAATCCTTCCCAGAAGTCTTGCATTGCAGTGCCATAACATATCATATTATCTAATCTGAGTTAACTCCACCAACCAAAAGTTCAATTGAAGCGCCTAACATGATCATCAATGTGCATATAGACAAATTAGTCGTCCCACACCAGAGAAAAAGGACCAGGTGCAAATATAATAAATTAGGGTTGTACATGGTTATGGTTAATCCAAAAACCAAACCTATTTTTGGTTAACCAAATATTTAGTTTAGGTTAATTAACTAAACCAGTTTTACATGACAAAACCGGTTATTAACTGGTTAAAAATTTAAAAACCGATTTTAACCGGTTATAAAAATAAAAACTGGCTTAAAAAAAAATCGGTTTTTACACTGAAAAACTGGTTTTTACACAAAATCAATTTTTTACATAGAAAAACCGGTTATTTTTACACCGAATAAATCAATTAATGCTTTCTTAATGAGACTTTAGCCATGTCACATCAAATTAGCCATACATGTATAGTAATGAGATTCAGATACTGTAATTTAAGATTTCAACCATCTAATAAAGAAAACAAAAAGTCATCAACTCAAACAAAAATAATGAAGAGTTTTGTTTCATCAAATTCCATTTTATGGAAGTTTATTGAGGTTCATGCATGATCAATTCACTTCATTTTTTGGGATCTTATTATTAAGGTTAAGGATTCCAAATTAAGAACAAAAGGTCCACAAAGACATTCTTGATAACGTAACCAACCATATAACTTCAAAATAAATAATAAAACATGTATATATTCATACTTTACATCATATGCAGACCTTCGAAAATAATTTAGTATAACAAAAGGATTGTCAAGTCCAGTACCAATACCACATTGACAAGTTTACCACATATCTGTCCATCCATATAACTTCTTTGGAAACAAGATTGCTCCCATGAAATGAAAGAAATATATATTTGTTAACTAGAGAATTGAATGCAGTGCATCAAATCACAGAAACCTCAGTCACCAACCAAAAAAAAAATCACAGAAACCTTATCAAGTTTGCAGTGCTTAATCTGAAATGAAATTAAACTTCCCTCCAAATCCAGTTCCAAATGTATGATATAATTCAATTATAACACAAAGGTATAGAATATACAATAAGCAAGAGAACAATTCATAAGAGAAGCTTACAAGAACAAGGACTGGACTATAAAAAGTGAATCAAGATAATTCATGCAAATTAATGAAGTCCCAACTAATCAAAAAGTGAACCACTTATCAAAAACAAACAACACTAGTCACATTGCAATAAGATAGAAAACAGAATTCATAAATTGAACATCCAAACAGAAGAAAACAGAAAATCCAAAACTAGGGGTTCTTCAAACCCAGATTTGATAGAACATAAGAAAATAGAAGAAACGGAGATAATAGCAATAGAAAACAGAAAAAACTCAGAACTCAGAAGACATTAATGGCAGAACCAAGGGCAAGGAGGAGGCTTACCTCAACTTATGCGACGGCAGAACAATGACAACAATGGAAGGTCGAGGCAGAGAGATAGAGGCGCAAAGCAGAGTGAAGATGAGCTTCGGCGAGCCACCGACGAGCTCCGGCGAGAGCAGAAGAGAATCCAAAAAGAGATACTCCGGCGGAGACTAGTTGAGTCAATAGCGCAGCGGCAACAGGTAGAGCCGTCGAGGCAGAGAGATAGAGGAGAACTGTTGACGGCGGCGTAAAGAGAGATGGAAGAGGGTAAGGTTGAGGGTTGAATGCTCAAGGGATTAAATGAAATTAGTGATTTTTCCACATTCCCTCTTTTGTCATTTCAATTCAGTTATTTACTGCTGCAATTTTCTTTGTTTTTACTTAACAAGTACCATTTCGATAGGAGTGCTCACAAGTTCTTTGAGGGATGGTACTTCAAGGTCTCCATTCCGAGGAAACTCAGTCTCCTGCTTTCTGTTATTCTCTTGTTAAGTTCGTTGTATGTGAATTTGAGATTGTTGTAGATGGTCATGAACTGATTCTGGGGAACACCTCTGTGGCCAAGAACAATTTGAGACCTCCAAACAAGGAGCTTCCCCCTCGGGTTTGTTAATGTTTATAGTTTTCTACACATGTCTCTCCCATGTTAAAATTATTTAAATAACTAAAATGTCTATTATTAAATTTAATTTTAATGCACTATTAAAACATGTTTACATGTGCATCAAAATGTCCTATTTCTTTCTCTCTCTTTTTTTGGCACTTATTTTGCTTCCTACTTGGTCCCTTGTTTAGGAATTTGATAATAAAATTGATTGACATATATAGTCTTTTGCTACCTATAAAATACTAAACATCAACTATATCGTAGTGATGAAAGGATGTAATTGTTGCTAGAACCACAGTGTGATTCGGTAAAGGAAAAGAGAAAATGATGTCATTTACATTTCATATTTGTGCTGAGACTAGATTGACAGCATCATGTTCGATAGTCATCTGTGAATAACCTTTCTGCTTTGAAATTTAACATTTATGCCGTCTTGAATTTACTTTATATGAATATTGAATCTCAGGTTGGATAGAGTGGGATGGCCAGAGGATTGAGTTTAATAATGCCCCATCTTATTCAGAAAAGAATTGGGGTGGAGGATTCCTAAGATGGTTTTGGGTAAAAATCAAAATCTTCGTCAAAGATGATCTTGTATTGTTCATTAAGACATTAATTATTCGGCTCTTTATGCAACACAATTATGTCTGGTTGCATGTTATTACCACCATTATTTGGAAAGGTTTATATTTATTCATCTTAAGTTTTCAATATAATGTCTTTGAAGGTGGTAATGGAGAAATTGCACTTACAGCTGCTGGTGGTTTGAGGCAAATTCCTGGAATAACAGAGACTTAGGAAAATGCTGCACTGGTAACTTTGTACTGCATCATGTGGCTCTTGTAATTATATTTACTCCAACTTTTTGTAATACCAAGATATTTGATTGTTCTCCTTCCTTGTGTTATTAGAATGAAACATGTTAGTTTTAATCTTTATTTTTCATAAACTTGTGCACAAGGATAAATACTGAGGGAGTCAGATTTCCAACCAGCTTGTATTTTCAGACATTATTTAACAAGACGAACATTAGATCTAATGTCAATGCTTTTTACAATGTGGTTTAATTGCGCAGAAACTTCTTTTTACATATTCTAATATGTAGTTCAGAGATAGATTGTTATTCCTTTAATCCTTTCATTTTATAAAATACTTGTTTTTTTTAAATAAAAAAAAATTATTTTGATCTTTGTCATTAGTTTGCTTTATTAAGTATTAATATAACGGGTTAAATACTTATGTATTGTCATATTAGCAAACTTAGTATACAATTTGCATATAGTTTATTTATATGCATTTTGTTATCATTTTTAATTAGATGATCTATTAATTCAAGTAATAGAAAATTATAAATGGATTTTTTTATTTTTACTAGAAATTCAAAAAATATTATTGAATTGGTCTTAGTTATTGTTCGAGACAGAATAAAAGAAGGTGAGATTCTCAAACAAAGAAAAGGATCTAATGATTTGGATATAATTTTGTTTTATTCGATCTCAATATTGATGATCTTTTTATGAATTTCTATTTCGAGTAGTGTTCTGATTGTACTTCTTATGCTAGGATATAAATCAAATAATAAATGAAAAATGTTGGGTACATTAAAATTAGTTACTAGGTGTAAATATATATGTTGTTTAACTTATTTTTAATGTGTATTTTATATTAGTAGCTAATTTTAGTGCATACTTAACATAGTTGATAATATATATTTTTTTTTGATGGTCTACAATTGCTACTTAATTGATTAGTTATGATGAAATACAAAAAAAAAAATATCTTATTCTTTTTTCATCAATTTCTAATATCTAGTTCAATAAGATTCAAACTCATATATAGTATAGAAAAAAAAAACAATTGATAACATTGAATTTTTGTTCAAGAATAAAATCTTATAAAAATTATTCAGTTTGTCCTTCAAAACTATATCTCATCTCAAATCTAATAATTATTTTTTTACTTTTTTTTAATGTTCAGAAAGAACAAAACATGCATATTGTTTTTTTTTTAACAATTTCTTATCTCTAATATACTCTTAGTAAGATTTAAATCTAGATGCAATTTTGACCATTTGCCAAAAAGAAAAAAAAAATTGGCTAAAATTAAACCTTGTTTATCAACCACATATTATCTAATCAAATTCAATTCTCTTTCGATATACACCTCAAATAATTTGATCTGTGTGGGTTTTATCTTCAACTAACAAACATATCATGGCAGATGAGGAGTAAAAAGAGAAATTTGTTCCCTTAGACTTTTTCTTTGTCCCCAAGAAGAGCTTGCGTCTGATTAACTAATTGGTGAGTCATCATCAGTTTATCAAAACGACAATGTATAAAATTTTTAAATTTTATTAGGTTAAAATAAAAATAAAAGTTATAGAAACCAAAACAAAAAATAAATGATTTTCGAAGAACCAAAATTTTATTTAAGTCAAAATAAAATGATTTAAAAAAAACACGTTTATTAATCCAGAATAATAAAATTCTCTTCCTTAATTAGCCTTTTGAAATAAATTTCATTCTCACTTAAATTTAAACATTCAAATTGATCATTGTATTAAATCATGATTAGGCTTCAAGATAAATGTGGAATTGAACACATCAATTTTCTTTTATTATAGAATTTTTTTAGTACTATGTCAAATAAAGAGACAAAAGAGTAGGTAATATGTTATTTTATTCTGACTCTCTCTGTAGACAGTACTAATGCTTACTTGATTAGCTACTAACCATTTTTTTAACTTTTTGAATCGATACTAACCATCTTTATATTAGAAATTGAGAAAGTATGCCAAGAACACGATTGATTTGATTTTATTGCATCATTATTAATAAAATATTTAAATATTCTTCACCAATGTATAAAAGTTTAAACTCATTTTACAAGCACATATGTTATTATGGTCATAATTATATAATTCTATTTTGTTTTGTTTATTATTGGTTATTAAATTTATTGGGATTGTTTTATTATCATTCTTGATGTGAAACATTCATTGTGACTTATATACCGGTTGACGTTTGTCACAATATTTGTTGTTATTATCTTTTACAAGTTTTGAATAAATATATAAATATAAACAAAAAAATAAAATAAAATGGTGTTTACTTATCACTTTTATATTGGAACTATGAAAATATTGGCAATTTGGCGTCAATATTGAATCCGTGCGCTAGACAAAAAAAATATTATTTAAAAATGTTTATTTTAATAAATTAATTGATTTAGATGAGGATGATTTAGGGAATTATAATGATTATCAATTAATAATGAGTGCAGATAAATATATTGGATTGTAAATAATCTCACCTACCTTACCCTAATTAAATAAGGGAGAAAATAGAGCAAAAGCTATATATTTATAATTGTTAAGAGAATAACTAGAATCGAATTAGATTAATTAGTATTATTTGTATTTATATAGCGTATTTGTATATTAATTGTAGAATTCTATGCCTTTATTACTTTGGTTCCTCTAGCAGCTATATACTTCCTTGTACATTGTATTTTTTTTAAACTGAATAATACACAAAACACTTTCTTTAGTCTGGTCTCTTGTTTCTAACATGGTATCAAGAATTTAGGTTAATTTTTTTTCAGAAATAATTGGTTTCTAGCTCATTTATTTTGTTTCCTCCGGCAGAACTTTGCCCTCACTTTTTGAGTCTCTCTCGACGTTTTGGTTCGTCACCGCCGCCACCATTGCCTTCTTCTCGTTGTAAGCTTTCCAACGCCACCGGAATCATCGCCGGAAGCCACCAAACGCGCCACCACACGCCACTCAAAGTTGCCTGTCCGCGTTCAGTCGTTCTCCTTCCAGACGCCTCTAGCTCCGTTGGATCAGCGCCCCAGATAAACGGCTCTGCTTCTGCCACGTGTCACACCACTACTTTCCCGACCCGAGATCGACCCGAGCTCTTGACCCGCACGTCCGACCCGATCCGTTCCTCTGCCCACGTGGCACCCCGCTCGTCAGCCCTGACGTGTCCTGCTCATCCAATCCCGTAGCGCCATGTGTTCCCTCTTGCTGACGTGGCAGTTGACGTGTCATCCGACGTGGCAAACCGTGGGACCCTCTCCAAGATTTTTTGGTGAGCTCTATCCGATTTTGCCATCTATTTTCTCGTTTTCTCTCCTCTCTTCGATATTTATATCTACTATTATGGGAAACTCCGATGCTTTTGCTGTCACAAATAGAAATGGTAAATTCTGTCAAAACTGTAACCGTTCTGGGCACCTTTTCTCCCACAGTCCTTCTGTTGAATGTCGCACATGCCACCAGAAAAGTCATATTAGCTACCATTGTTCACATCTGTTCTGCCATTACTGCAAGCTCTCGGGACATTAATTATTACCTGTCCTACTCGCCCACCACATCTTGATCCACTCAAGTATCATCCTCGTCCCACCTTCTCCATGATTGTGCCTGCTTCTGCTGTTGCTGCTACTACTGAATCTACCACCTCTGCACCTTTCAGCCCGTCTCCTGTCTCTCTATCTGATATTGTGTCTCTTCTTCAGCATCTTCTCTCCATTTCTGGTAATACCCCTGCTGCTTTTTCGACCCCTCCAGGTAATTCTAAATGGTATTTTGACTCGGATTGCTTTAATCACATGTCTCCGCTGCGTAATATTTTCTCGTCCCTGTCTAACACTACAAATGGACTTTCTGTCAATACTGCAAATGGCTCCCTCTTGCACGCAACACACAAGGGTTCTACATCCCATTCAACTCTTAATCTTCGTGATACTTATTATATTCCCAAATTAAACTTTAATCTTATTTCTATTGGTCAACTTGTTGATATGGGTTTTGATATCACTTTTTCTATTTCTGGTTGTCGTGTACAGGATTCTCGGACGGGACAAATCATCGGGACTAGAGGTAAGGTCAGAAGGTTGTTTGAACTCGAGAATCTTCATATTCCTCCTGTACTAAATCTCTGTGCTGCTTCTTCTCCTTCTACCCTTCACTTATGGCATCAACGCCTTGCCCACACTTCTTTAGGAAAATTGCGTCCTCTTGTGTCTTAGGGTATTTTGGGTTAGGTTCCAAATGAATCTTTTGATTGCATTTCTTGTCAAACTGCCAAACAACCTGCTTTATCTTTTCACAATAATTCCTCTCTTGCTTGCTCTCCTTTTGATCTTATTCACTCTGATGTTTGGGGCCCCGCTCCCACTTCTTCTATGGGTGGAACTCGATACTTTGTCATTTTCATTGATGATTATTAACGTTTTACTTAGGTTTATTTGATGACTAATCGCCATGAGATACCTCAGATCTATATCAACTTTGCTACTATGATTAAAACTCAGTTTTCCAAGGTCATTAAGGTTTTCCAACGTGATAATGCTATGGAATACCGTGATTCCAAACTCTTAACCTTTCTTGCAGAACAGGGTACTTTGTCTGAATTTTCTTGTCCTGGTACGTCTCAACAAAATGGCAGAGCTGAACACAAACACCGTCACATTCTTGACTCCGTCTGTGCAATGCTTCTTTCTTCTTTATGTCCTAAGCGTATTTGGCGTGAAGCTGTTCTTATTGTTATTCTGTTCTTGGTAATGTTACTCCCTTTGAGCGTCTTTATCATACCTCCCCAGATTATAGCTCTCTTCGAGTTTTCAGTTGTGTATGTTTTGTTCTTCTTCAGCCTCATGAATATAGTAAACTTGAACCTCGGGCTCGTATGTGTTGTTTCCTAGGTTATGGCACTGAACACAAGGGTTATCGTTGTTGGGATCCTCTCTCTAAACGTATTCGTATATTTCGTCATGTTGTCTTCTAGGAACATCACATGTTTTCTCGATTCTCATCCTTTGAGTCCATTCCTCCTACTCAGTCATCTTTTTTCACTGACCCCAATGTTGATCTTTTTCCTAGTGATGATTCTACAGGTTCTATCTCGAGTGACCCTCCACAGCCTCCTGTTCTTTCGCCTTCTCTATCTTCCGATGATTCCAGATCGGACGATGATCCTGCTCCTACCGTCATGCCTCCTCCTCCCACTCGGTCTTCTAGGGTAAGAAATCCACCTCCTCATCTTCTTGATTATCATTGTTTTTCTACTATCTTTCATCAACATAAACCTAAGTCATTCAGAGAAACTTCCGCAAATCCACATTAGCAACAAGTAATGTAGGAAGAAATACAGGCACTTGAAAAAGCATACACTTGGGATTTGGTTGATCCTCCTTTTAGTCAGGAAGTTGTGGGAAGCAGATGGGTATACAAGATCAAGACTCACTTTAATGGTTCTATTGACCATTATAAGGCACGATTGGTTGTTCAGGGTTGTATGCAAGAATATGGTATTGACTACGAAGAGACTTTTGCTCCTGTTACTCGGCTCACATCTGTTCGAGCTCTTCTTACTATTGTTGTAGTTAAAAAATGGTCTCTTAGTCAGATAGACGTGAAGAATGATTCCTTAATGGAGATTCAAAAAATACGGTCTATATGAAACTCCCTCCGGGTTATCCTTGTCCTTCTAGCAAAGTTTGTCTCCTTCGCAAGGCACTCTATGGACTTAAGCAAGCTCCTCGTGAATGGTTTGACAAGTTCAGCACTAACATATGTAATCTTGGTTTCACTTGCAGCCCTCATGAGAATGCTCTCTTCATTCGTAAAAGCGAACGTGGAGTTGTTCTTTTACTTCTGTATGTTGACGACATGATCATTACTGGAGATGACATTGATGGTATCTCTGATCTCAAGGGATCCCTTCAGCATACTTTTGAGATGAAAGATGTTGGTTTTCTCAGCTACTTTCTTGGTCTAGAAGTCATATCCACCGATGATGACATCTATCTCTCTCAGGCTAAATATGCTTCAGATCTCCTTACTCGAGCCGGAATTATAGATAGTCGCACTGAACCTACTCCTCTCGAGCCTAATGTTCGATTTACTCCTATGGATGGCACTGTTCTGGATAATCCTACTCTTTATCGATAGCTAGTTGGCGGACTCGTCTATTTAACTGTCACCCGACCAAACATCGCCTATCCGGTTCATGTTCTTAGCCAGTTCTTGTCAGCTCCTCGTACTACTCACTATGCGGCAGTTTTTTGCATTCTTCGCTACATCAAAGGCACCCTATTCCATGGCCTTTATTTTTCTGCCCATTCTTCTTTATCCCTTCAGGCGTACTCAGATGCTGATTGGGCTGGTGATCCTACTGATCGTTGTTCCACTACTGGTTATTATTTGTTTCTTGGTGACTCTCTCATTTTCTGGCGAGCTAAGAAGCAAATATTCACTGCTCAATCAAGCACCGAAGCTGAATACCATGCCCTTGCTGCCACCGCTGCTAAAGTTATTTCGATTTGTTGGCTTCTCACAAACTTGGGTGCTTCTTAGTCATCCCTAACTGATGGTTTTTGTGACAACCGCAATGCTATTCAGATTGCCCATAATGATGTGTTTCATGAACGCACCAAACACATTGAGATTGATTGTCACTTTGTTCGGAAACGTATCCTTATTTATGTTGTTCGTCTCATTGCTGTTGGAACACTGGATCAGACTGCAGATATCTTCACAAAGGCTCATCATCTGACTCATTTTCGAACTCTGTTATCCAAACTCAAGATAGTATCCTTAGCTCCCATTTGAGATTGAAGGGGGATGTTAAGAGAATAATTAGAATTGAATCAGATCAATTAGTATCATTTATATTTATATAGAGTATCTGTATATTAATTGTAGGATTCTATGCTTTTATTATTTTGGTTCCTCTAGCAGTTATATATACCTCTTGTACATTGTATTTTTCTTCAGACTAAATAATACACAAAATATTTTTTTTAACTTGGTCTCTTATTTCTAATAATAGCTTTATAATTTTTAAATTAAAATAATCAAATACTCGATTAATTAAATGACAACGTGAAAGGTTAATTTTTAAACAATCAATAAAAAATAATTTATATTATATTCAACTAAACTTTTTCTTCCCTATAAAAACCGATAATTGAGTAGTTCAATTCTCATGTTGTGCTCTTTTTATGAGTGTTGTGGATCAATAAAGAATTTAAGATGGGTTGGAGAGTGTTATGCTTATGCATGTTTCTTGGGGCATTATTTATGTTATTCAATGCCCAAAATGCATTTGTTAGTTGTGCTCTGACTTCTCAATTGCAAGAAGAAATCACAAGAATCAACGGAGAAGGGCCTTATATAGGTTTGGTCATACCAAATTCTTTTGAACTCAATCCTCTTCTTCAAAATCCAGCCTACACTCCGAGTGAAAATATTATTGACTTTGCAGGTAAATATAAATAAGAATAAAAGAAAATATAAACTTCATAAATATATATAATTCTCCTTAATTAGGTCTTTTGTATTAATAGTTAATATTTGTCAATTTATATTTCCAATTTAGCTTCATTTTCTTTTTTTATTAATGGATAATAAATAATA
Organism: Arachis hypogaea; assembly: GCF_003086295.3. Lineage (NCBI taxonomy): Eukaryota > Viridiplantae > Streptophyta > Magnoliopsida > Fabales > Fabaceae > Arachis > Arachis hypogaea. The sequence continues at coordinate 100,727,131 of NC_092045.1, read as the reverse complement.
ATGAAGGAAGGAGATTCCGCTTTGGATCCATTGGCGATAAGCCTGTTATATTGGTCATGACTGGATTGAGTGTGGTATGTTTTCTTTTTCTTTTTTAATTCATCGCATTTGTAAAATACTTTTGGGTGGATGATATATCATAGTTTTTGGTCACTATATTCTAACAATAAATATTATAAAAAAATTTAGCTAATACATTTATGTGTCTTTAAAACACATATTAAGATTACTATTAATAAAAAAAATTTACATTTATTACTTTAATAAATATATAATAAAAATATATAAAAAATTTAAATTTTGTATAAACACTTCAAAATAAAAAAATATTAGTTGGCCACTATTACTTGGTTATTAATCGTTAATTATTGGAATTTTTGTATGTTTGTTTTTCCAATTTACCATCTTCATCGTCGTTACTTGAATATAATATTTACGGGAGTCACTAGGTAAAGAAGTCTAAAACGTCTTTTTTTTAAGATTTTTTTAGTAATTAAAATTTAACATATATATTTATTAAACCATATTATTTTTATCAAAATTAAGCTAGACAAATTAATTTGACCGAGAAAATAGTGACTCAAATTTTAAATTGGTCTAAATTAATATTTTTTTTTATAAAAAATGATTACAATACTTTTATTATAGAAAATGACTAAAATACTCCTATTATGTATATTAATTTGAGAATTTTAAATTCTAACCTTTTACTTCTCTGCCATTTTAGAGTTAGAATTTAGAGTTTTTTAAAATATATATATATATATATATATATATATATGAGTATTTTAATCATTTTTTATAATAAGAATATTGTAGTTATTTTTATAAAAAATAATATTAATTTAAATTGGTTCAAAATTTGATTCACCATTTTTTATAATAAAATTTGATTCACGATTTAAAAATAATACGGTTTAATCAATTATATGTGTTAAATTTTAATTATTAAAAAAATTTAAAAAGAAGTTTTAGACGCTTTTATTTAAGTGATTCCAATATTTATTGCAGATAAATGCAGCAATTACTACCCAGCTTCTTTTAAGCATTTTCAACATAGAAGGAGTAGTGCATTACGGCATTGCTGGAAATGCAAACCCATCCTTGAATATTGGAGATGTTGCAATTCCTCAATTTTGGGCTCATTTGACACTTTGGAGCTGGCAGGTATATTATTATTATTATTATTATTATTATTATTATTATTATTATTATTATTTAGGTTAAATTATTATATTATTTATTTTTTTAAATTTACAATTAAGTCTCTACATTTTAAAATTTTTTAATTGAATTTTTATACTAATTTTAATTTTATAATTATATTTTTTTACTGTAAATAATATAAAATTATTTTTATTCATCTTACACTACTAGCTAGTAAATATGTATAATATATTCTGTTAAGTTAAACATTTTAAAATAATAACAATGTTTTATAAATTTAAAATTAATGTAAGAATCTAAATAAAATCTTTTAAAATATAAAAATTTAATTATAAATTTAGTAAAATTATAACTGTACAAAAAGTAATTTAACCTTATTGTTATTATATGCAGAGATATGGAGAAGGGCCTAGTAATACATTACCCTTGGAACAAAATGGAGACTACACAAGAAACGTAGGGTACCTAAAATTTGGAGATTTCATGTCAAATGTAAGTTGGGGAGATTCATTTGATAACCTTCTAAACAGAATATGGTACCAACCAGAAGAGGTATTTCCAGTTGATGGAATTCCAGAACAAAGGCAACACGCTCTCTGGGTTCCTGTTGATTATAATTACTACCAAATAGCTACCAGGCTGAAGGTATATAACTCACACTACAAGAAAATAGAGTTATTTTGACACTTTAATTTTTAACACCATAATTAAATGTCAAAATTAATATATATTTTTGACAAATATTATAAATGTCAAATTTTCTATATTTTCTTGACGAAAAATTTGACCGTAGAAAATTACTCCTCAATTTTGACACTCATTTGTTTTCAATTTACTCTACTATTTTTTTCTTCTTTGGGCTCTGTTAATTTTGACATCACACTGCTCTCAGTTTAGGATTATACTACTCATTCTTTATCTTCAAAATCTCAATTTATTCTTTAGTTTCAAGATCACATCTCATTCTTTGTTAAAATTTTTTGTTGAAAATATTTTATAGTCAATAAGTGTCAAAATAAATAGTATTTTTGACAATTAATAAGTATCACATAAAATATGTTCTCAAAATTTCTAATAAATTATTTTTGACAGCCAATATTTATTAAAATAAGATTTAAATTTTTTTCACAATCGCTTATATGTTAAAAATACTATTTTTGACAAAATTTTTATTAACATATTTTCATAGTTAAAATAGTGTCAAAATTTGTTTTTTTGACAAATTTTAATTTTCTTTTAAACATTATAACCCTAAAAAATAATCTATATTGTTGTAATGATTTTTATTTTCATGTGTGCCTGTGCGTATATATATATGAAAGTTTAAATTTAAAGATGGATAAAATATTGTTTTAGTTCCTACTATTTAAATTAAGTCTTAGTTTTATTTCTAGTATCGTATTATTTTTTTTATTTTAGTCCTTTTGTTAAAATGATTTTTTAAAATATTTTTTATTATAATTTTTCTTTAATCAAGTGAGTCTAATTCATCCAAAATTTAGTTTAAAAAGTAAAAGTCATTTTGTACTTAAATTATAAATACTATTTATCTTTATATATTTTGAACAAAAAGATTTATATATCTCATATTTTAAAATATGAAAATTATTTTTGTATTTTTAATTAATAAATTTTATTTATTTTAAATTAAAAAGTCAAGAATTTATTTATCATTTTCTCTAAAAATTATGTGATGAGTCTAAATGCCAATGATAAGTATTCTCTTTAAGCACTCTCAATAATCTTATTATTATTATTATTATTATTATTATTATTATTATTATTATTATTATTATTATTATTATTTACCAAAGGATGTGTTGATCGTAGCAAGCCATTTATCTCTTTCACCCTGCATCCGTTCTATAAGCATTCTTCTTTTATGATCCTCAGTCAATTGTTTCATGCGCTTGACTTGGCCTTCAGCCTCTGCTATTGCTTTAACTATAATAGTTTCTTCTTCTATCTCAGCACGCTCTCTCTCTCTCAGTCTGACGCTGCGGTGGCTGCGAGCTCGCAATTTGGGGAGTTAGGGATCTTTTTTCAATTTCAAAATTTCACGTCAATTTCAGAGAGGAGAGGAGTGTGAGAGTGAGACTGGGTTATGGGCTTAAGCCATTGGAGATTTAGGTTTTTTTTAAGTCAAAACGGCACCGTTTGGAGGAGTTATTAAAAAACTGAAAATTCTTTAAAAAAACCAATCAATTCTAACGGTTTACCGATTAATCACATATTCGACTGATTTTGTAATCAATTTTTTTGTCAGACGATTTATTCATAACATCTTTTAAGTCATTTTTAAATTTTATAAAATTATTTATAATAATTACAAAAAGTGCTCATAATAAAAAATTTTAAAATTTTATAAAAATATTTTATTTAAAATTATTAGTAAAATCTTAGTTGTACTTTGTTTCAAAATAAATAATTATAATAATATTAATATTTTATATAAAAACCCATACAAAAAATTCAAATTTCATACAATTTTTTTCATTCATTTTTAATAGCTCATAAATACAAAAAAATATTGTACATAATTTAAATTATTTTTGTATTAATTTTTATATAAAATACCCATATCATTATAATTATTCAGAAGTTGCATATAATTCGAATCTTATGAATTCAATTTACTACGTATTTGTCTAAATCGAATTTATTCAATTCGATTTATATAGAAATGCAAATTCAATTTATTTAATTTAATTTATTTTTGTATGTGGTATGATTTAATTGAAAGAGCAACAATTTATACTGCTTCGTAGATTTTTTTATAATTTTATCTAGTATCAATAAAATTTCACTATCACTGATTTTAAAAAAAATTAAAATCTAAAACGATAGTTAAAAATAAATAAAGAGAAAAAGATTTAATTCTTCTATAATTGTATGCGTTTTTTTTTCTGATTTGCGTTTTTATCACAATCCACAAGTCCTATGTTTTATAAATTAACGTTAATTCATATATAGTATATAAATAAATTTAATTAGAATAAATAACAATTTATTTATTTTATTTTAGATTTTATAAATGAAAAGACTAATTCACTAATATAACAAATTATAATTAATGTAGTATAATTAATTAAGTAATATAAATTATAATAAATTATATTAATTATATTAATATTTAAATATCTAATCAAATTAATTAGTTGATATAATTAAGTCAGTGCAATAAATTTTATTAAATGAGTTAAAATAATTAAATCAAAAAACACTCTCTGAAATATACCACATCAACTTTATCATTAAGTGCAGACATCTGATTTTTATATAATAGAATAGATTTTAAATTCAATATATCGTTCAAGTGTTTCATCGTTTTGTTATTGACCAAGTAGTTGTCCTTTTAACTTATTTGTTATGCCGTTGGAAAGTTTTTAGCACTTCACTTTAGGCAATATAATCTACTATGATATATTTATGGGCTTTAGTTAATGGGATATATATTTGGTTAGCGTGTTTATTTTCAAACCTTTTTTTTAGTATATATATATATATATATATATATATATTTGGTTAGCGTGTTTATATATATGTATATGTGATTAGATAATGTTCAAATATATTTGTTCCAAAATATTTTACCTGAAAAAAGGAGATGGGGATTGGGTCTAGAGTAATGATCCAAGCGCCTTAATTAGAGTTGCTCCTTTAGACATTTTTGGGACGGTGATGAGTAAAAGTACTTGTAAGAAATTTTAATGTTTAAATCAATAGATATATCAACAGATATGAATGTATGGGAGCAATTGTCTCCATTGAATTTTAGAAGAAACAAAAAACTAATAAGTATATATGTGTATATATATTCCCTTCATTTTAATAATGTGTTTGTCTTTATACAAATTTTATTTTAAATATATTACGTAATATATATATATATATATATATATATATATATATATTCACTACTAAAAAACTAGTTATTATAGACAGATATTTTCGACAAATTTTATCCCACAGAAATACAGAAAAAATTTTAGAGGGATTTTTTTGTCGAAAAAAAAAATGGATTAGCATAAATTACAGACGGAAAAGAGAATTTGTCGATAATTCCGTCGAAAAAATTTTTTCCGAGAGAAATGGTTACAGACGAAAAATCCGTCTGTAATAATTTAATAAAATGCAAATCTATTACAGACGGATTTATTAAATTATTACAGACAGATTTTTCGTTTGTAATTTAAAATTTTCCGTAAAAAAATATTGATTTAAAACTAACTTAACCTAATGTCTCGAGCTTCATTCACAATTCACACACATTCATTCACACTTCACACACGAGCTTCTTCCTCACGAGCTGCTTCTTCTCTGGTCGCACGAGCTTCTTTCGCCATTGCCGCCGTTCGCATCGCACGATCTCTCTGTCATCCCTTGCGTCGCACGAGCTCCTTCCGCTGTCGCTCTCGTGTCGTCTCCTCCCTTGGTCGCCATCGTTGCAGAGCTCCCTCCGCCGCTCTCGTTGCGTCTGCTCCCTTCATCGCCGTTGTCACAGAGCTCTCTCCGCTGCCGCTCTTGTTGCGTTTGCTCCCTTAGTGAATTTCAAGTATAATCTGATTTTGTGATTTTAGTGCTTAGAGCTCAATTTTTCTGTGCCAATTTTAGGTTTATCAATTTTTCTTCGCAATTTCTATCTTCTTGTTGTTGTTGATGCTGATTGAGCTTGGTGTAGGTTTATCAATTATTTTACTATCAGCGAAGAAAGAGATTTTTTTGTCGGTCATGTCTGCAGCGATTCGTGAAAACCTCAGCCCAACTCGGTGAAAACTCGGTGGTTGTTGTTGAATGGCGAAGCTTGAAGCGAAGCTCGGAATGATAGTTGACTCCGTTGGTAACTTCTTCTCTGGCAAAGACCAGCTTCCCTTGTGTGACCCTGGTAACTTCTTTTAAACCCTAGTGCTATCTTTCTCCTGTCTAATTTGACATAAGACAGAAGTTAATAGGTCCTTTGTTAGATCCATTATGCATTGCTATAGTTACACTGATATATAAAGTCTGATTCTTTAAATTGCAGCTCTAAATGCAAGTGGTCTTGACAAATTTTTTAAATCAATAGGAAGAAATCCCTCATATGTTGATTTGGAGGTGAGTTAATATTCAGGACATGTCTTGTAGCTTATTTCTCCTCATTAAACCAAATTTTGTTGCTTTATCCTAATTATTTGAATGTGTTCTTGTTTGACAGTTGACTTAATAAAAATTGACAAGAAGGGAAAGTATAAGCTTTTCTTATTTGAGGATACTTGCTAAGATTAAAGCCTCGCTATCTTTCACTTAAAATTTCTGAAGGTTTTGATAAATTTTACCACCAATAGAAGCAGGAGGCTAATCTGATTCAATCTGCTCTTATTGTCAATTATCTTTGTTTCCATCTCAATGTGTTCCTGTCCTAAATAACATTGTTCATCTTTTGTTGTTTAGGAAGTTTGCAGACAAGATTGCAGCTTCTAGTTACTATGTGGTTGTTCCAGACTTCTTTTATGGTGAACCCTATGATCCTTAGAATACTAATAGACTTCTTTAATACCAATTTCTCTTTTAGTCAGCTGTTCTCTCATTAGCATGTAACCGGATAGTTTTTTCCTTTATGTTCTGATTTGTAGGTTGGAGAAGATGTCGTGGGAGAACTAACCAAGTCGATGCAAAAAATTGGCTTGGATATGCGAGTTTTAGCTCTAGTCAGTACCACTAACCTCTCTTCAGGATTAAGTAATAATTTTTAATATATGGACTTGAGAATGATGGTTTCAAGTTTGTGTTTGATAGAAAGTTTGGACTAATAAGGCTGTACACCAGACTAACTCGGTGATTTTGCATTAGGTTAATGATACCATTGGAACACTAGCTGGAGGCAGATTCTACAATCAGGATGTCATTGCTGCTGTGATCCTTGGTACAGGGACAAATGCAGCATATGTGGAACGTGCAAATGCTATTCCAAAATGGCATGGCCCTCTCCCAAAATCAGGAGACATGGTAAGTAGGTTATACTATTTATGATTGTCATTGTCTTGCATGTTAGAAATATCTTTACTTTACTATCATACTAGAGCTAGCGTCACCATTTGCTGGTATAAAGCATGCTCTGATTACATGTAAATACTGCAGGTTATAAACATGGAGTGGGGTAATTTCCGATCCTCACATCTTCCTCTAACAGAATATGACGTAGCTGTAGATGCTGAGAGCTTAAACCCTGGAGAGCAGGTCAAGATCATCACGTTATAGTCATTGGTTTAAAGCTTTAACCAGAATGTGTAATTCTGTAATATTCTTCCACTATTGTTCACAGATATTTGAGAAGTTGATTTCTGGTATGTATTTGGGGGACATTGTAAGGATAGCTTTATTGAAGATGGCTGAAGAAGCTGACTTTTTCGGAGATACAGTTCCCCTCAAGTTGAGAGTTGCTTTCATACTCAGGTATGCATGCTAGTTAATTATACTCAAGTATTACAAGAAGTTGTGCTGCCTCCCTTGCAGTGAGATTGTTTTTTTATATACGTTAGTTTTTTATGAAGAGAAATGCATTTCTGTTTAACCTAATTAATAATACTTGCATGCCACAGAAATTGAAGACACTCGCTACAGAACAGCTTTCTTGGATGGTGATTCTGTTGTGAACCTTCCACTGTTTCGCCTTCAAGGTATATCATTATTATCTGTGTTTATGCTGCTTCTGCTCTTCATTATTGTACACAATCAAGGCATCTATATATTGATACTGCATGAAGATTTGAAAGCTCTAGCACAACGGTGAGAACAACTTTTTTTCCATCATTTTTCCCTTTTTAGAGTTTATTTGTTTATGACTCTTATTATGTTGAGTATAATTAGGATGCTTTGGATATATAAGGAGTTTAAATAAAACTAGATATCACTCTTTATAGGTTCTCTCTTGAATGGAGTGCAGGAGACAGCACAAAATCCTGAGAAAGGTGGAACATTTGTGACTAATAGAGAGCGAGTATGTCATATAAAGGTTATAGTCTATAGTTGAGGCTTTAGAATTTTCCTTGCATTTTGCTTGGTTTCACAGATGTTGTGAAACAATTAGTTGCTGTTATTTGTTGGCTGTCATTTTGGTGCTATGGATTTTCTATTTTATCTTGAGATTATGTTTAGGTGATGAACTTAATTCCAGGGAGAGGTGAGAAAGTATTTAAAAAACTGGAATAGTTTCTCTATTTAAAATTTAGGTGTTTGCTACTCTGTTGATTGAATTAGTGCTTGTATGAATGCTTACTATGGTCATCTTCAATAAAATTTAGGTCCTGTCTACAAGTAAGACATTTTTACCATGGTCATCTTCAATAAATGCTTGTATGGGTTCACAGACTATATTTTCTTGGTCATTGTTGTCTCCTTTTTTCCCCTCTTAAAATGTTTGATATTTTACACTGTGGTAACTAATTTTAATTATTTAAGCGTATACTTAAGTAGTTTTTTTCCTTACCAGGAACATGCTTATGATAGTTGATGAAATATCTTAGTTTGTTCTTCTCTGTCTTAGGCATATGGAGATTCATCTTTCCAGGATTGCAAGCTAGCCTCTGAGGAAGCAATGGATACAATAGTTAAAAACTTGCAGGTTTTGTTCCTTCACCTTTGCCAAGCCTTTGGACTTGGGCCAATCAAGCAAAACAAGCCTGGGGCCAGCTTAGATGCATTTATCTATTTTGTTACTCTTGTGACTTAGTTTAATCTTTTATACCTCTATAATTTGCTTTATTTAAGTGTTGATTTGTGTTTCTCTGCCTCCCTTATCAACTTATACATTGGCATATATAATGCCCTTGTTGAATTGCTATATGTTTCGAGCTGTCGAGTGAGGATTGGCTGAACGTACTTAGTGACCAACTACCATTTTACTAACTAATAATATTCAATAGGATTAGCTGACATTAGCTATCCTTCTAAACATGGCTAAGACTTAAAAGTATATAGATTACAGTTAACTTAAAATCTCTAATGTTTTACTGGAAAGGATAACTGATGCTACAATTTGACTTTTTCCCCCTCTAACCATGGAAAGCTATTTTCAAATTCTGAATCAATACAAAAGAGAGCTGAAGCTGCAGTGCTCCTTAAGCAGTTGGAATATCCGATTTGTTTTGATTTTATTTATATTAAAAATTAGCCAAAATTTATCTCATTTTTAGCATTCTTTAATTTTTAGCCAAAACTTTAAAATATTATTTGCTTATTCGTGTAGGCTAAAGAATGTAGCTTCAAGAATTGGCTTCATTTTTTTTTTTGGCTTTTTCGCATTCCAAAAGTTTGTGTAACCCTTTCTAGTCTGTGTAATCCTTGCTAATTCCACTCTGCATCTCACCAACACTAGATGCTTCTCCCATGCTCCATCACCTTCTCCCTCTCAGAGTTCCAAAGCTAATGATAAAGATCCTCATTCAGGTCCATCTTTCTTGAAGGACAACGAGCTCGCCAAGTTTGCCGCCATTTCTGATACCTGGTTAGCTTTCTATTTGGTTCTTGTTGCACACATACATAAAAATCACATTTTGGAATCTGGGTTTTGGTTTTTCTAATTGGAGAATGTGAAATTTGCAACCTTTTTCTTAGTAGTGGTAATGGAACAATTAGAATTGAAAGCTGATTATAATTTGCTCTGGAACCATTTGAATTCAGTTTATAGTGAATTTGCGGCAATTGTGCAATTTTCTTTTTGTTAGATCTCTATAGAATCAAGGGTATGAGTTCCTGTAAATAATGGTAGAAATGTCTGGCTAATATAATAGATGTCCTCTATCTGTTTGTATTTTTGCCTGCATAACTAGGTGGGATTATTATTATTATTATTATTATTATTATTATTATTCTTCTTCTTCTTCTTCTTCTTCTTCTTCTTCTTCAGCCAGGTCTGTTGCTTCTTCTTTATTTTCTGCATAAATAGACAAAAATGAATGCTGAATTATTGCTCGATCTGCCAGCTCTGTTGATTTTGTTTGTTGTTGAGGTTAAAATGTAAAATTGAAATCTGATGAGTCTCCTTCTCCTTTGATGTGAACTTCTTCTGTAAGTTTTAGATTCCTTGCTGATTCTGAATCTTTTGCTGTTGTAGACTTCAATTCTGCAATTTTATATTCTGAATCTGAATTCTAAAATTGGAGATATGTGATTAATAGCTGTGATAGACTTTAGCAAAGGAACAATGGGATGCATATAAATCTATGATTGATAGCTGCAGCAAGCTCAGATCAGAAAAGATATTTCTTTCAAATCATTTGTGGTTGTTTAATTAATGGAAGTAACATCAAAATTAGAATTTTTACTCCTGTGGATGTAGAGTAAACTGATTGATAATGCTCACTGTTAAATAACTAGAACATTTTGGCCTTATGGTATACCTTGCATTAGATTAAATTTCTACTTTCCTGTTTATTAGTTATTTTAATGAGATAGGACATCTTTACTATTAGACTTATAGAATTAAGTTGACTTTTGATGGGTTTGAAAGAGATTATATATCCTACTTTACTATTTGTCTGGTTTTCAGTTTCAAGTGGTGTGACTGAATTTCTAATGCACATATGTGATATCATGTTCTTGAGACTACACTTCAGGCTCTCATGTTCTTGCTTTTCTTCTTGTGTTGATGTTGAAAATACAATTCTCACAGTGGATAGAGCAAGCTTCTGAACCCAACAAGGAAGCAGTTATTAAAGCATTGCTAGGTGCAAAAGAAGCTATGCTTGGGATTAGATATCATATGCGCCTAATGGGTGAGGCTGCAGGTGTTCCTGTAAGTTCCTTTCATTGATTTGGCACTTATTATTAGGCTTCTTCTAATTGAATGATATTGATTATAAATTATATCTGCTGGTAGAATATCACTACTCTTTCCTTGCAATTCCTGCAGATTGAACCAAAATCACAAACAAAACTTAGATGCTGCACTGATGAACTTGGAAGGAGTTTTGTTGGCTGGAGTTCCAGGAGCAGGAAGATTTGATGCTGTCTTTGCTGTTACTTTGCGAGATTCAAGCAGCAATGTGACAAAAACATGGAGCTCACTCAATGTTCTTGCCCTTCTGGTTAAAGAAGATCCTTGTGGCGTTTCTTTAAAAAGTGCTGACCCTAGAACAAATGAAATTACTGCAGCTGTATCTTCAATTCATATTGAATAATTTATTGTAAATATTGTTTATTTTTAATACGATGAATTTGTTTATTTTTTGAAATATTGTAAATATTCGAATATAAATTAGATAAAAATTTGTATTAAATTTATATTTATTTTGTATAAAAACAAGTTTATTTTGTAATTAGAAAAAGTAAAAAAAAGTCTATTTTACTTTACAGATGGATTTACAGATGAATTTTCAGTCTGTAATCATGATTTTCCAAAGTTTAAATTACAGACAAAAAATCTGTCGAAAAATCCGTCTGTAATTACAGACGAAAAATTCGTCTAAAAATCTGCCTGTAATTAGAGACAAAAAATTCGTCTGAAAATCTGTCTGTAATTACAGACGGAAAATCCGTCTGAAAATCCGCCTGTAATTATAGACAGAAAATCCGTCTGAAAATCTGTCTGTAATTACAGACGGAAAATTCGTCTGTAAGTTTGTCGCCTTCAAGAAATGGAGGGAGAATTTACAGAGGGAAATCTGTCGGTAACTAGTAAAAATCTGTCGGTAAATAATTTCCGACGGGGCTTTTACAGAGGGTCAAAATTCGTCGGTAATTTCGTCCGTAACCAAAAATTCATCTGTAATAAAGACTAAATCTATTTATAAATCTATCTGTATTTATCCATTTTCTAGTTGTGTATTAGTCACATATATAAAATATATATTCAAATTCTTATTTATTAAAAATGAGCTATAACTTTGATAACTAAATTTTGGTATATAAATAATATTTTTTATTTTATTTATATGTAAAAAAATTTATGTTACTAAATATCAACACAATAAAAAAGTTATTATTTTATATAAATTTAATCTATTAAAATTATAAAACAAATAATAATAATAATTTAATTGATATATATAATATATATTTAATGGATACGAAATATCTAACAAAGCACTACATATTAATGACAAACATATTATGTAATATTTTTAAAATATTGAAATGAAAATATTTTTGAATTATATAATTTTTTGTGTTAATTAAATTATTAAAAATATAACTAATATGCTTTAAATTTTGGATATCTAATTATTAAATATACACGTTAATTTTTTTTATTTTTCTATATTATTTTTACCTTCACCACTAAAATTTTTTAGATCCATCACTAGGCATATGAGTAAAATGATATTAACTTGAATCTAAAAGTATTTAATTTGGATAGGCGTGGTATGTATATAGCTTGAAATGGAGTATACTGGGTTTAAGGTAGAATAACCTTGTTGGTCGTGTAGTGGTTATTACCTTCTTTTCAAACCATTTTGCTTGGTGGAAAGTTTTTTTTCGGTAGAATGTTGGGTGGCATAGTTATAAAAATTAAACCACACTAACTGATTCAATAAAAAAAATCAAAAGACCAGATTCTTATCGAATTCGGTTGAATATTCTAACCGCTTAAGATAGAAAACCAATCAAAATCGATATAAACCATAACTAAATTGAATCAGTCAACCCGCAATCAACTACACGTTGTTGATGTCATCATGACATCAGTGTGCAACTATTTTTCTAAAGTATTGAAACAAGGATTTGAACCTTGCATATAAAGGTTGCCAAGGCTTAGACATATCCTAATTAAGGCTTTAAATTTCTGATATCTAAAGATACATGTTAATTTTTTTAATTATTTTTCTATATTATTTTTGCTCCCGCAGCTAAGATTTTTTGAATCCGTCACTAGGTATATGAATAAAGTGATCATAATTTGAATATAAAATTATTTGGATTGACGTGGTATTTATAGAGCTCAAAATGAAGTTTATTGGGTTTAGGATAGAATAATCCTTGTGTAGTGGTTATCACCTTTTTTCAACCTGCTTTGCTTGATGGATTTTTTTTTGGTATAATGCTTTATGACATAGTTATAAAAATTAAACCAGATTGATCAGTTCAATCAGAAAATCAAAAACCGAATCTTTATGCAGTTCACTCGGTTGAATATTTTGACCGTTTAAGATAGAAAGCCAATCAAAATTAGTACAAACCGCAATTTAAGCGAACCGGTCAACTGCACACTGATGATGTCATTATGACGTTAAAACACAGCTATTTTTCTAAAATGTTGATACAAGAATTTGAACCCTACATATAAAGGTTGCCAAGGCCTTGACATACCTGAAGGCTTTAAATTTTGGATATCTAAATATACATGTTAATTTTTTATTATTTTTTTATATTATCTTTGTTAAAAAATTTTGGCTTCGTTATTGGGTATATGAGTAGAGTGATCGTAACTTGAATCTAAAATTATTTGAATGAGTAAATACCAAGGTTCTGAGAACCGGACCGGTCATTGAACCGGTCAAGTGACTGGTTCAGTGGTTCATTGGTCTGACCGGAGTCGAACCGTAGTTAAACCGGTTTAATTAAATATACAGTGAAATTATAAAAAAAAATTCAATATACAAATCACAACATTGAATATAGCATTGAAAAAAAATCCAGAATCTAGAATCCAAAATATTCTATATAACATTCAAAATAAATAAAAAGCTCAAGCAGATTTTGAGTGAACATCGGATTGCAAAAGAGTCTTTTGTACTTTCTGTAACAAACAAACCACACAAGCAACAATCAGCATCCATTGAAAACAAGATCATTCATTCATAACAAAGTTCTGTTATAGGGTTTGGACCAACAATGGGCCTGAACACACACTTTATCAATTGACATAGAAAATTATCTACCGTAGTACAAAGTATAGCAATGCTATTGCACACTAAACAAATTGAAAATTTCTGTAAAACGCAAATAAAAAATCCAAATTTCTTGTACAACATTATGTTGTTGTTGATGATCATTTTGTGACTGTTCCATTTAAATTGAACAGCGCAGAATTGAAAACAAAATGAAATAGAAGAACAGAGCAGAGCAAAATTCTCAAATTCAACATACATCAAATTAATTCTCAAATTCAACATGCAACAAATTTATTTAACATTTCATTAATCATATAATCATTGATATATTGAAGAAGAACAGAAGCCAGGAATAAAAACAGAATATGAACACAAGAAGTCAAGAACAGAAGCCCAGAACAAAAAATGAACAGAAGAACAGAAGCCAGAAACAAAATAAAAAAATTACAGGAATATAAACGGAAGATCAGAAGCCCAGAACAAAAAATGAAAACAGCAAGAAGCCAAGAACAGAAGAAAGAGCCAGAAACCAGAACTTACTGCAAGATGAAGTAGAGAACAGAAGGCCAGAAGCTCGAGCCTCGAAATAGAGAACAGAACCGTGAGCGACGACCCGCGGCAGTGGGCAACGACCCGCGGCGGTGAGCGGCGACCCGCGGCGGTGAGCGATGACCCGCGGCGAGCCGCGACGGTGACGAACTACCCGCGACAGTGACCCTCGATTCACGGTGTCGGTTCTCCTTTGCATGCAGAAGCTCCAGCCTAGAAGAGCTTAGGGTTGGGACTTTGGGAGTGGGAGTGTTCTTGCCTTCTTGGAAGAGTTTAATTGATTAGTGATTAGGGATTTAGGGTTGGCTGCAACGCATTCTTCACTCTTCGGCATTTTTTCTTTTTCTTTTAAAAAAAAAAAACAAACGACGCCGTTTTCATTGACTGGAGAAAAACCGGTACTTGAAAAAACCGGGCCGGTTTGTCCGGTTTACCGGTTAACCACCGGTTCGACCGGTTTTTTGACCGGTTTTTGACAGCACGGTTTTATAGGTGGACCGGACCGGTTAGGTGACCGGTTTCCGGTTAACCCGGTTGAACCGGCCGGTCCGGTCCGGTTTTCAGAACATTGGTAAATACCCAGTCCAGCTCCTGACAATTTTTGCAAAAGATAATGAGGCTCCTAGAAAAAAAATTACATTCCGGTCCCTGAAATTTTTTTCGTGAGACAAATTAGCCCCTACGTCAATAATTTATTTTTGGGGTTAACGGAACGTGAATACGTGGCAAGTTAAGATGGTGATGTGTCCGTTAAGTACCATCTTGGATTGGCATATTAATGAATCACCCAATTCGGTCCCTGACAATTTTTTGAAAATATAATTTCGTATTTTATCTGCACTTTACAGAACATGATGAGCCCTAAACGCCTCTTCCTCGTTCTTTCTTGTGTAGAACCCTAACTATCTACCACCATGAGCCATGAAGATCATTCTTCGGAAACTAGGAGTCGCAACCTGCGTGGTTATAGTATTGGCGAAGAGAGTAAGTGATGCACCTTTTCTTCTGGAAGAGTTGGGCAGCCAAGAAAGAAGAAATTCATATCTCCAAAATGTCACTGTGGGTCTTATGCAATTCTCTTCCAATCTTGCACAGAACTTAATCCGAATAGGTTCTTCTTGGGATACCCTAATTACAATGTAAGTATTGATTTTTTTGTATATTTCTTAAATTTGAAAAATTTTATGTAATTTTGATTTTTTTTTAACAATCAAAATTTTTTATTTCCAGGCACCCATCCCATATTGCAAGTATTTCAAGTGGCTAGATGTATTAGTTCACGAAAATATGGATGAGGACATTACTTCTAACAATGCTATTTTAATGGAAAGGAGATTGAAGGAGGTAGAATATAGAATGAAAGAGTTAGAGATGAAATTAAATTTGAAAAATCAAAACGAAATTGGATCTCAAGGTGGTAGATATTACTTCAGATGTTTTAGGCTTATAATTTTAGGTATAATTAGTATCATAATTGCTGTAGTCTTTAGGACATGTCCTAAGTAATTGTCATAACCTTAGCTGTGACATTTTGTGATAATTATGTTGCGTTGTAATGCTTTCAAGATGTAACTGAATCTGTGTAATATTATGTTTTATGTTAATGAATTTGCAATCACTTTAATCTGAGATGATATTGTATTGAAAGAAATTAGATTATATTACAAAGGTGTAATCACATATTTTGATGGATGAAGATTTAAAAATCTGGGTATGCAATCATTGTAAGCTAAATATATGTTTCATCAAATTAAAAAAAGTCTGTACAATATGATTTTCATATGTGCTATATGATAATAAAGATGGAGCTATAAACACAATCTAAAATAGTTTCATAATCTATTATAATAAACTTAGCACCAAAGTATGATTGTTTGTGCTGTGCAATAGCAAAATAATATGTCACTAAATTGCCGGTTGTCTAACTTATATACCAGCAAATTCATTTACAACTATTAAGGAACCAAAAGATAATTAATTAAGCTCATAAGATACATATGACTCTTCACTTATAGACCAGCAAAATACATGAGTCTTCACTTGGTGCTTTTAATCCATTAATGAAACTCCTCAAGTGTTAGTTGGAGGCCTAAAATCAGGTGTTGGCATGAAGGTAAACAAGCTGCCGGATGCCCCTGAGGTAGCTTGTCCAAGTGGCTCTAAATGGTTTTGAGTGGGTGGTATTGGCGGCCTCACAATGATTTGCTTCATTCGAAACCCAACAGGAGGTTCAGGAATTTGTTGTGTAGCCTGCACAAGATAGAAGAACCATTTCAGCATAAAAAATGAGCAAGACAAAAGTCACCAAATACAATCTTATACTCACAGGTCCATCATTAGGAGGGGCAGATTGAGATAAATCAATCTCTTCACCAAAATCTACATTAGGCGAGGCTTTCAGTTTTGGCACCTTTTTCTTATTCTTTTTTTCCTTTGCCTGGAAATGATGATGCAAATATAACATATAGATTCAGCAATTTGCAATCAACAACATAGAACGGACCTAGTAGAATTAAAATAATTAAAAAAATAGAATACATAAAATAACAAATGCAACCAATGGATCATGTTGTTGTCCTAGCTTGTTTGTTGCTGCTCCAACGGAAGTTTCTGATTGAGTCTTGCTTTTCTTCTTTCTCTTTTTAGTCTTTGACTGCCAATTTGGATCCTTAGGTGCACCTTTGTAAGTCTTGTGATAATGACCTTTCTCTCCACACTTACGACAAGTTACTTGGTGCGATCCCCTAACTTTATTGCCAATTACCATTTCGATAGGAGCTTTCATCCTCCTAAGTTTTGGCCGGCCAACTGGACGTACGATTGGGGGAGGGAGGATTCCTTGACAATCTGTGGGGATCCAATATTCCTCACTGTTTACTGGTTGGATCACATAGGAGTATGCTGCTCGGACAGCATCCATTGTCAGTGACTTATCAACAAAGTCTTCTAATTTGTATCCCATATTTTTCAATCTAAAAATTGTAGCAACTGCATGCTTGCATGGAAGCCCTACGTACAATTTTAGTAAATCAAATACCATAATGACATAGCAGATAAACTTGAGATTTACAATTTTAATAAATCAAATAGCATAGTATACATGAATTACCTGTGAGCTGCCTCACATTGCATGTGCAGGTGTGCTCTTTGAGATTTACACCAACCTTGTAGAAATTTTTTTGAACTTCATAGATAGTTTTGTCATTATCTCCATTCTATACTGCATTCCACTTGTTGCTTTCAGGCATAACAATTTGTTCCAGCTTAATCTGTTGCACAGGAGCCAATTTACCATTGTATTTAGCTAGTTTTCTCTTGTGATTGGCCATTTTTCGCATAATGTAGCATCTCAACTCCTCACACAATGTTAATATTGGTTTTCCCCTATAACCAACAATCTTAGCATTCCATACTTCACACATATTGTTGGTTATGTTATCTACTTTTGGTCCGTGACTGAAGTGTGATTTTGACCAACATGATGGAGAAAATCTCATTATATGCTCTCATGCATGACAATTTATCTGCTTCAGTTTTTCCATGTTGTTATTGAACTGCATCTTAGTAGTTGACTTTGCACACCTCCATACCATGCTTTTGGACTCTTTGTCTTTAAATTTTTTTGTTAAATTCTTCCAAAGGTTAAGTACACAGTTTCGATAATTTGCATTGGGCATAACATTAGTAAGGGCAGCTGCCAACCCCTGATTTAGTTCATCAACAAAATTCACAAACAAAGTTCACTAATAAAATAAACTAACAAACAGCACTACAAATTAAATTAACTAATACAAATATACTAAATGCATTGACCCTAACATCCACTAATATCTCTCACTGATAAACTCTTATACTAGAATAAGCAAAACCATAATTAAAGTAGATAAACTTCAGAAATAAAGTCCTACACCAGACTTTAGGAAAATCATAACATCATAACGAAATGAAATCATAACTCTAATAACAGAATTTATGTTATAGAATACTTACTTTTTGTTGGTCCAAGATGAAATTTAGTTCTTCATTGCAAACATCACCCAAGTCTTCTTTCAACCTTGTTAGAAATCACTTCCATGTCTCAGTGTTTTCACTGTCCACCACTGCATAAGATATAACAAAGAAATGATTGTTTCCGTCTTGTGCTATTGCAGATAGGAGCTGTCCACCATAATATTCTTTCAGAAAGCATCCGTCAAGGCCAATCAACCGCTTGCAGCCAACCTTGAACCCAAGCATACAAGCTTCAAACGAGATGTAAAGCCTATCAAATAGTTGCAGACCCTCTGGTTGAGGTATTGTCCACATCATTGCAGTGTGACTTGACCCACTTTTATCTTGTCTAGAACCACTAAGCCCAGTATTTTGTCCACCTATATTGCTGTCCTGAACCAAATCTAACATTACCCCTTCCACTAGGACTAAAGTTTGGCCAATCATGTTTCTTTCTTTTCCCTTCATCCTTGAATTAGTCCTCTTCTTGTCCGTATTCACATTTCTAGCAGCCTTCCCGTCATTACCACTCTTCCCATTATCACAATCATCTTTCTCATCAGCAGCCTTCTTATTAGTATGTGTCCTTAACTTTATTCTGTCTTCATCACTATCAGTGTCACTACTCTCATCATATGCATCTGAAGGAGGATTGTATGCCTCATCCTCTGAACTTTCATCATCTTCATCAGATGAGGATGAGGAAGAAGAATCCTTAACTTGAGTGGCAGCCTGCCCTAAATCCTCATTAACATAGTAAGGCTCACCAACTGCGTATTCAAAGTATAAATTAAATTCTAAACAGTCATTCACCAATAAACTATTTCTCAAATCATTTATCTCAAAATCTCCCTTAATCACATGCAGACCAAATTCTAAATTTCAATATGTGGGTTCTAACCAGTACATTACAGCATAATCAGCATATCCTAAACTCTTTAGTAGTTCTTCTAAAACAAAAAAGTTCACTAAATCTAAGTCTATTGGAGAAAATTTATGTACCTTTCCATCCAAATACTTCAACACCCCATTACTATCCTTCCCAAGTCTCCCACCATGGTGAAACATGGGTATTACAAAGTTAGACATCTGCAGCACCAATAAAAGACAAATTCAGCAACAATAACAATAGGTAATAGATAGATATATTTAAAAGTAATGTAGATTATTTAGTAATTTTAATGATTGATATATCAAATTTTAATGTAAATTATATATTAATTTATCAAATTTTAATACATAGATAGACAAATTTTAATATAGATTATTCACTAAACAGGACAATGTGAATTATATATCAATTTATCTAAAATTTAGCAACAATAATAATAAATAATAGACTACATTAGTAAATTAGTAAATTTGCTTTACTAAATTAGTAAATTTGCAGTGTGCAGTAAAGGCCATATCTTAATAAATAATTATTAAACCTTGAGGCTTTGAATCAGAACATATTCAAAATATTATAATCACTGAATAGTTTTCATGTGCTAATACAAGTATATGCAGTAGCTACGACTCCAGGTTGTTAAATATTGATGGTCAATTTAAGGAACTACTAATCAGTCAAAATATTGATGGTCAATTTTGGGCTAATCAATATTTTTGGGACGGAGAATTTTAACTACGATCCCAAGTTGTTAAATATTTTGAGTTTTTTTCTAAATTTTAATATGCATAGTAAAATAATAAAGTGTCATCTTCATATGTGAAATTATAAATTGAAACTCTGCCTATTTGGTGAATGTATTTATATTTCCATAGCAGTCCCAATCTGCCTATTTGGTGAATGTATTTATATTTCCATAGCAGTCCCAATCTCAAGGATGAAGTTTTTTAAACTGTGAAACCCATCCTAATTATATATGCAGTTTTTTTATATGTCATCTGTAAATACTACTTAGCTTGATTCTTTCTTCTATTGTATAACAATGTTCCTTTTTCTATTGGTATACTTTGGTGTATCCATTATCGTTAGGTTTTGGTAGACCAAAGAAAGCTGAATTGATACATGAGAAAATGATTTTAATGACTTGGATTTATAACTGCTTCTGAAATCTCCTTTCTCCCTCCCTTCTCTCTCTCTCTCTCAAAATATTGATTAGCTCCTGTGCCAAAATATACGGAGCATATTTGTTGTTATTGAATCCTAAGCTATATTCTAATTCAACCCTTCATGCAAAATTTAAATATAAACAATATTCCAAATCATAGGTTTCAAAGCATGTTTAATGGCAAAGAGTGTGAATAAAATCACCTTCAACTTGATCATACACATGCAATGACAGAGAGAGTGAGTAATAAAGCTTACCTCTCAATTATGTAATTTTCCGTCACAGCGCCGTCAATAGCTCCGTCAGGACCAACGTCTTCCTCCAAGTCAAGCGTCTTTAACGAATTTTGGAAGGGAGAGCATTAGAATTTTTTTATAATTCTGAAGAGTAGAAGAGGAGTTCTGTGTCATCACATATGAAGTTTGTTTATTTTTATTGGAATTGTTAGGGGCCGAATTGGATGGCCCATTAATCTGTCTATCTAGATTGGCATTTAACTGATACGTCATTAACTTAACATGCCATGTAAACATGGTAAATTAATTTTAGAGACAAAGTATTAACCGAAGGACTAACTTATCTAACGGAATAAAAAAATAGGGGTTGGATAGGAGTTTTTTTTTTCTTAGGACCTCGTTGTCGTTGTCTTTTTATATTATTGTTAGGGCGTTTTGATATTTTTCTCTATTTGAATTGGCGTGATATTTATGAGGCTGAATCTAATAACTATGCTTGGTGGGAAGTTAATGGGTTTTAATTTCACAAGGGCATTACAGGAGAGAGAACTAGTCTTAGAGTAATTGTTGTTTCGATATCGGGTTGGGTTTTGATTTGAATGGGTTTTCTGACCCGGGCTCCATCCCAAAAAAAAACAACTTGAATAGAAACAATATTATTTTAGTTAGTAGATATCAAAGCTCTAATGACATGACTTAAATTTGTACAATCATTTTCGCTAGCTATTATATATACCTTTTATTTATTTTTCCATTTCATATATAATTATATTATTGTTTTGAAAAAAGAAATACTGCGTGTAGATAAGATATTATTTTCAGGTTTCACTAAGATGCTTATTCTCAATTTAAAGGAGATATAAGGTCCACATGTTTTTTGCATCAGGAATGCATGGAATAATAATATTAAAACCCTAGAAAAACAAACAAACATTATTATTGTTACATGGGCGACCACTTAGGGCTTTTTGATGGCAAAAGCTTGATAAACTCAATAACGACCTTAACCGAATTGGTGGCAGCAAGCGGCGCAAATATGTCGGCCTCATTGGAGTCGGAGGAGCCGCCGCCGGCCAGGTCGGAGAGAGCCCTAATGACAATGAAAGGGACCCTTTGTTGGAGGCAAATGAGTGCCACCGATGCACTTTCCATCTCCACCGGGGTGACATGGAACTTCTTGTAGATGAAGCTTCTATATGCTGCATTGTCTATGTATATGCTTGCACTTGCTCCTCTTTCAACCATTTCCACTTTTGGTGTTGTGGACAAGCATGTTGTTGAGTTTATGCATGCATCAAGTTTCAACTTCTGAATAACATTTTAATCCAAAATCTCTTTATTACAAACTAATATTACATTTCTTAATTTTATATATATTTAATACATAAAAGGATGAATTAATAGGCAATGGAAAGAATAAAAAACCATAAATTATATATCATTGTCTTGATCTCATTCAATAAAAGTAACCTAATTTTTCCTTTTTTTTTAGTAATATATCTTATTTTCAGTTTAAATTTTTTTAAAAATTAATTTTACGACAATATTTATATTGGTGTCTGTTAATAAAATCTAAGAGTAAATAGCAATATGTTCAGTATTCTTGTATACTTTAAAAGATAATATCTCAATAAATTAAATAGTCTTTTAAATATAATATAAACCTTATGAGTGAATATCCATCTGGCTCTTGACAATTACTTCGAAAGGACTACAAGACTTTCAAGAAAAAAAAATACTAAATCCGGTTCTTGATTTTTTTTTGGAATTGATTAGTTTTTGTGTAAAAAAAAAATTTTTTTTTGCACAAAGACTAATTAGTCTTATAAAAATAAAATTCAAAAATTAGATTAAATTTTTTTTTGTTAAAAATCTCGTTGTCTTTCAAAATAATTATAAAGTTCAAAAAAAACTTATCTCCTTTTTTTTTTTCTAGAAATAAAGTTTACCAA
Source organism: Arachis hypogaea (assembly GCF_003086295.3). NCBI lineage: Eukaryota > Viridiplantae > Streptophyta > Magnoliopsida > Fabales > Fabaceae > Arachis > Arachis hypogaea. Next base: position 100,704,374 of record NC_092045.1, on the reverse strand, counting down.
CTAGTGCTTTAATTGGACCACGTTAATTTTATGCTAAAAAACACATGCAATCAGTAACCTGACACGTATGACTTCAGATATTATGGGCGCGAATTGGTAATATAAAAGTATATAAAACAAAAGTAGAGTCCTATTAATTAATTTGGTATTGTATTGATCAATTATTTAAACATATCAAAAGTTGCATTATTGTACTAAGCCACGAATAGAATATACTTTTACATCATCGCAAATATTTTTTGAAGATCGTCCACGAGCTCCACGGGGTGAAATGTCATTTTCAGAATTAGCATTAAAGTAAAAGTGATATTGATTTATCATTTACCTAATTCTCCTTTTCTCTTTTTCTTAATTTCATTACAGAAGATAAATAGACATTTTAAATTTATCAGTAATAATAATAAAAGACTATTTACCTGATTAATCAATATTTACTTTTAAACTACCAAATTAATTAAACTATTCATTACGTAACAAAGCAAGAGTGATTGTGTAGATTAATTTTAGGGTTTAGTTAAGATGATGTGAGTTATATACCTTCAGCCTGGTAGCAATTTGGTAGTAATTATAATCAACAGGAACCCAGAGAGCGTGTTGCCTTTGTTCTGGAATTCCATCAACTGGAAATACCTCTTCTGGTTGGTACCATATTCTGTTTAGAAGGTTATCAAATGAATCTCCCCAACTTACATTTGACATGAAATCTCCAAATTTTAGGTACCCTACGTTTCTTGTGTAGTCTCCATTTTGTTCCAAGGGTAATGTATTACTAGGCCCTTCTCCATATCTCTGCATATAATAACAATAAGGTTAAATTACTTTTTGTACAGTTATAATTTTACTAAATTTATAATTAAATTTTTATATTTTAAAAGATTTTATTTAGATTCTTACATTAATTTTAAATTTATAAAACATTGTTATTATTTTAAAATGTTTAACTTAACAGAATATATTATACATATTTACTAGCTAGTAGTGTAAGATGAATAAAAATAATTTTATATTATTTACAGTAAAAAAATATAATTATAAAATTAAAATTAGTATAAAAATTCAATTAAAAAATTTTAAAATGTAGAGACTTAATTGTAAATTTAAAAAAATAAATAATATAATAATTTAACCTAAATAATAATAATAATAATAATAATAATAATAATAATAATAATATATACCTGCCAGCTCCAAAGTGTCAAATGAGCCCAAAATTGAGGAATTGCAACATCTCCAATATTCAAGGATGGGTTTGCATTTCCAGCAATGCCGTAATGCACTACTCCTTCTATGTTGAAAATGCTTAAAAGAAGCTGTGTAGTAATTGCTGCATATATCTGCAATAAATATTGGAATCACTTAAATAAAAATGTCTAAAATATTTTTTTAAATTTTTTTAATAATTAAAATTTAACACATATAATTGATTAAACCGTATTATTTTTAAATCGTGAATCAAATTTTATTATAAAAAATGGTGAATCAAATTTTGAACCAATTTAAATTAATATTATTTTTTATAAAAATAACTACAATATTTTTATTATAAAAAATGACTAAAATATTCATATATATATATATATATATATTTTAAAAAACTCTAAATTCTAACTCTAAAATGGCAGAGAAGTAAAGGGTTAGAATTTAAAATTCTCAAATTAATATACATAATAGGAGTATTTTAGTCATTTTCTATAATAAAAGTATTGTAATCATTTTTTATAAAAAAAAATATTAATTTAGACCAATTCAAAATTTGAGTCACTATTTTCTCGGTCAAATTAATTTGTCTAGCTTAATTTTGATAAAAATAATATGGTTTAATCGATATATATGTTAAATTTTAATTACTAAAAAAATCTTAAAAAAAAGACGTTTTAGACTTCTTTACCTAGTGACTCCCGTAAATATTATATTCAAGTAACGACGATGAAGATGGTAAATTGGAAAAACAAACATACAAAAATTCCAATAATTAACGATTAATAACCAAGTAATAGTGGCCAACTAATATTTTTTTATTTTGAAGTGTTTATACAAAATTTAAATTTTTTATATATTATTTATTATATATTTATTAAAGTAATAAATGTAAAATTTTTTTATTAATAGTAATCTTAATATGTGTTTTAAAGACACATAAATGTATTAGCTAAATTTTTTTATAATATTTATTGTTAGAATATAGTGACCAAAAACTATGATATATCATCCACCCAAAAGTATTTTACAAATGCGATGAATTAAAAAAGAAAAAGAAAACATACCACACTCAGGGCTTGTTTGGGCGAGCTTTTAAGAAAAGATCTTTTTTCGAGTTATCTTTTTTTAAAAGATCTTATAGAGAAGTAAAAGTAATTTTATGTTTGGATATCTCATGTAAAAAAGTCTTTTTATCTATCAATTATGTTTGGGTATAACAATATAAAAGTACTTTTTTGTTTATTTATTACATGAAAAACATCTTTTTTTAAAAGAAAAAAGATCTTTTAAAAAAAGATGTAAATTACATCTTCTCAAAAAAGATCTTTTTTTTTATTTTACTAGTGATTTTACTTTTACTACTAGAAATTTGCCAAACACGTTAAAAAATAAAAAAAAATCTTTTTTCATTGAAAAAAGATCTTTTTTTAACAAAATAATGGCGCCCAAACATGTACTCAATCCAGTCATGACCAATATAACAGGCTTATCGCCAATGGATCCAAAGCGGAATCTCCTTCCTTCATTATTATTTATTATCCATTAATAAAAAAAGAAAATGAAGCTAAATTGGAAATATAAATTGACAAATATTAACTATTAATACAAAAGACCTAATTAAGGAGAATTATATATATTCATGAAGTTTATATTTTCTTTTATTCTTATTTATATTTACCTGCAAAGTCAATAATATTTTCACTCGGAGTGTAGGCTGGATTTTGAAGAAGAGGATTGAGTTCAAAAGAATTTGGTATGACCAAACCTATATAAGGCCCTTCTCCGTTGATTCTTGTGATTTCTTCTTGCAATTGAGAAGTCAGAGCACAACTAACAAATGCATTTTGGGCATTGAATAACATAAATAATGCCCCAAGAAACATGCATAAGCATAACACTCTCCAACCCATCTTAAATTCTTTATTGATCCACAACACTCATAAAAAGAGCACAACATGAGAATTGAACTACTCAATTATCGGTTTTTATAGGGAAGAAAAAGTTTAGTTGAATATAATATAAATTATTTTTTATTGATTGTTTAAAAATCAACCTTTCACGTTGTCATTTAATTAATCGAATATTTGATTATTTTAATTTAAAAATTATAAAGCTATTATTAGAAATAAGAGACCAACTTAAAAAAAATGTTTTGTGTATTATTCAGTTTGAAGAAAAATACAATGTACAAGAGGTATATATAACTGCTAGAGGAACCAAAATAATAAAGATATAGAATCCTATAATTAATATACAGATACTCTATATAAATACAAATGATACTAATTGATCTGATTCAATTCTAATTATTCTCTTAACATCCCCCTTCAAACTCAAATGAGAGCTAAGGATACCATCTTGAGTTTGGATAACAGAGTTCGGAAACGAGTCAGATGATGAGCCTTTGTGAAGATATCTGCAGTCTGATCCAGTGTTCCAACAGCGATGAGACGAACAGCATAAATAAAGATACGTTTCCGAACAAAGTGACAATCAATCTCAATGTGTTTGGTGCGTTTATAAAACACATCATTATGGGCAATCTGAATAGCATTGCAGTTGTCACAAAAACCATCAGTTAGGGATGACTAAGAAGCACCCAAGTTTGTGAGAAGCCAACAAATCGAAATAACTTTAGCAGCGGTGTCAGCAAGGGCATGGTATTCAGCTTCGGTGCTTGATCGAGCAGTGAATATTTGCTTCTTAGCTCGCCAGAAAATGAGAGAGTCACCAATAAACAAATAATAACCAGTAGTAGAACAACGATCAGTAGGATCACCAGCCCAATCAGCATCTGAGTATGCCTGAAGGGATAAAGAAGAATGGGCAGAAAAATAAAGGCCATGGAATAGGGTGTCTTTGATGTAGCGAAGAATGCAAAGAACTGCCGCATAGTGAGTAGTACGAGGAGCTGATAAGAACTGGCTAAGAACATGAACCGGATAGACGATGTTTGGTCGGGTGACAGTTAAATAGACGAGTCCGCCAACTAGCTATCGATAAAGAGTAGGATTATCCAGAACAGTGCCATCTATAGGAGTAAATCGAACATTAGGCTCGAGAGGAGTAGGTTCAATGCGACTATCTATAATTCCGGCTCGAGTAAGGAGATCTGAAGCATATTTAGCCTGAGAGAGATAGATGTCATCATCGGTGGATATGACTTCTAGACCAAGAAAGTAGCTGAAAGGACCAAGATCTTTCATCTCAAAAGTATGCTGAAGGGATCCCTTGAGATCAGAGATACCATCAATGTCATCTCTAGTAATGATCATGTCGTCAACATACAGAAGTAAAAGAACAACTCCACGTTCGCTTTTACAAATGAAGAGAGCATTCTCATGAGGGCTGCAAGTGAAACCAAGATTACATATGTTAGTGCTGAACTTGTCAAACCATTCACGAGGAGCTTGCTTAAGTCCATAGAGTGCTTTGCGAAGGAGACGAACTTTGCTAGAAGGACAAGGATAACCCGGAGGGAGTTTCATATAGACCGTGTTTTTTAAATCTCCATTAAGGAATGCATTCTTCACGTCTATCTGACTAAGAGTCCATTTTTTAACTACAACAATAGCAAGAAGAGCTCGAACAGATGTGAGCCGAGTAACAGGAGCAAAAGTCTCTTCGTAGTCAATACCATATTCTTGCATACAACCCTGAACAACCAATCGTGCCTTATAATGGTCAATAGAACCATTAGAGTGAGTCTTGATCTTGTATACCCATCTGCTTCCCACAACTTCCTGATTAAAAGGAGGATCAACCAAATCCCAAGTGTATGCTTTTTCAAGTGCCTGTATTTCTTCCTACATTACTTGTTGCCAATGTGGATTTGTGGAGGTTTCTCTGAATGACTTAGGTTTATGTTGATGAAGGATAGTAGAAAAACAATGATAATCAAGAAGATGAGGAGGTGGATTTCTTACCCTAGAAGAACGAGTGGGAGGAGGAGGCATGACGGTAGGAGCAGGATCATCGTCCGATCTGGAATCATCGGGAGATAGAGAAGGCGAAAGAATAGGAGGCTGTGGAGGGTCACTCGAGATAGAACCTGTAGAATCATCACTAGGAAAAAGATCAACATTGGGGTCAATGAAAAAAGGTGACTGAGTAGGAAGAATGGACTCAAAGGATGAGAATCGAGAAAACATGTGATGTTCCTAGAAGACAACATGACGACATATATGAATACGTTTAGAGAGAGGATCCCAACAACGATAACCCTTATGTTCAGTGCCATAACCTAGGAAACAACACATACGAGCCCGAGGTTCAAGTTTACTATATTCATGAGGCTGAAGAAGAACAAAACATACACAACCGAAAACTCGAAGAGAGCTATAATCTGGAGAGGTATGATAAAGACGCTCAAAGGGAGTAACATTACGAAGAACAGAATAACAATAAGAACAGCTTCACGCCAAATACGCTTAGGACACAAAGAAGAAAGAAGCATTGCACAGACGGAGTCAAGAATGTGATGGTGTTTGTGTTCAGCTCTGCCATTTTGTTGAGACGTACCAGGACAAGAAAACTCAGACAAAGTACCCTGTTCTGCAAGAAAGGTTAAGAGTTTGGAATCACGGTATTCCATAGCATTATCACGTTGGAAAACCTTAATGACCTTGGAAAACTGAGTTTTAATCATAGTAGCAAAGTTGATATAGATCTAAGGTATCTCATGGCGATTAGTCATCAAATAAACCTAAGTAAAACGTGAATAATCATCAATGAAAATGACAAAGTATCGAGCTCCACCCATAGAAGAAGTGGGAGCGGGGCCCCAAACATCAGAGTGAATGAGATCAAAAGGAGAGCAAGCAAGAGAGGAATTATTGTGAAAAGATAAAGCAGGTTGTTTGGCAGTTTGATAAGAAACGCAATCAAAAGATTCATTTGGAACCTAACCCAAAATACCCTAAGACACAAGAGAACGCAATTTTCCTAAAGAAGTGTGGGCAAGGCGTTGATGCCATAAGTGAAGGGTAGAAGGAGAAGAAGCAGCACAGAGATTTGGTACAGGAGGAATATGAAGATTCTCGAGTTCAAACAACATTCCGACCTTACGTCCAGTCCCGATGATTTGTCCTGTCCGAGAATCCTGTACACGACAACCAAAAACAGAAAAAATGATATCAAAACCCATATCAACAAGTTGACCAACAGAAATAAGATTAAAGTTTAATTTGGGAATATAATAAGTATCACGAAGATTAAGAGTTGAATGGGATATAGAACCCTTGTGTGTTGCGTGCAAGAGGGAGCCATTTGCAGTATTGACAGAAAGTCAATTTGTAGTGATAGACAAGGACGAGAAAATATTACGCAGCGGAGACATGTAATATTTAATAAATCAATGTTTTAAATCAATATTTTTTTACGGAAAATTTTAAATTACAGACGAAAAATCTGTCTGTAATAATTTAATAAATCCGTCTGTAATAGATTTGCATTTTATTAAATTATTACAGACGGATTTTCCGTCTGTAACCATTTCTCTCGGAAAAAATTTTTTCGACGGAATTATCGACGGATTCTCTTTTCCGTCTGTAATTTATGCTAATCCATTTTTTTTCGACAAAAAAATCCCTCTAAAATTTTTTCTGTATTTCTGTGGGATAAAATTCGTCGGAAATATCCGTCTGTAATAACTAGTTTTTAAGTAGTGAATATATATATATATATATATATATATATATATATATATATATATTACGTAATATATTTAAAATAAAATTTGTATAAAGACAAACACATTATTAAAATGAAGGGAATATATATACACATATATACTTATTAGTTTTTTGTTTCTTCTAAAATTCAATGGAGACAATTGCTCCCATACATTCATATCTGTTGATATATCTATTGATTTAAACATTAAAATTTCTTACAAGTACTTTTACTCATCACCGTCCCAAAAATGTCTAAAGGAGCAACTCTAATTAAGGCGCTTGGATCATTACTCTAGACCCAATCCCCATCTCCTTTTTTCAGGTAAAATATTTTGGAACAAATATATTTGAACATTATCTAATCACATATACATATATATAAACACGCTAACCAAATATATATATATATATATATATATATATATATACTAAAAAAAAGGTTTGAAAATAAACACGCTAACCAAATATATATCCCATTAACTAAAGCCCATAAATATATCATAGTAGATTATATTGCCTAAAGTGAAGTGCTAAAAACTTTCCAACGGCATAACAAATAAGTTAAAAGGACAACTACTTGGTCAATAACAAAACGATGAAACACTTGAACGATATATTGAATTTAAAATCTATTCTATTATATAAAAATCGGATGTCTGCATTTAATGATAAAATTGACGTGGCATGCTTTAGAGAGTGTTTTTCGATTTAATTATTTTAACTCATTCAATAAAATTTATTGCACTGACTTAATTATATCAACTAATTAATTTGATTAGATATTTAAATATTAATATAATTAATATAATTTATTATAATTTATATTACTTAATTAATTATACTACATTAATTATAATTTGTTATATTAGTGAATTAGTCTTTTCATTTATAAAATCTAAAATAAAATAAATAAATTGTTATTTATTCTAATTAAATTTATTTATATACTATATATGAATTAACGTTAATTTATAAAACATAGAACTTGTGGATTGTGATAAAAACGCAAATCAGAAAAAAAAAGCGCATACAATTATAGAAGAATTAAATCTTTTTTTCTTTGTTTATTTTTAACCATCGTTTTAGATTTTAATTTTTTTTAAAACCAGTGATAGTGAAATTTTATTGATACTAGATAAAATTATAGAAAAACCTACGAAGCAGTATAAATTGTTGCTCTTTCAATTAAATCATACCACATACAAAAATAAATTAAATTAAATAAATCGAATTTGCATTTCTATATAAATCGAATTGAATAAATTCGATTTAGACAAATACGTAGTAAATTGAATTCATAAGATTCGAATTATATGCAACTTCTGAATAATTATAATGATATGGGTATTTTATATAAAAATTAATACAAAAATAATTTAAATTTTGTACAATATTTTTTGTATTTATGAGCTATTAAAAATGAACGAAAAAAATTGTATGAAATTTGAATTTTTTTGTATGGGTTTTTATATAAAATATTAATATTATTATAATTATTTATTTTGAAACAAAGTACAACTAAGATTTTACTAACAATTTTAAATAAAATATTTTTATAAAATTTTAAAATTTTTTATTGTGAGCACTTTTTGTAATTATTATAAATAATTTTATAAAATTTAAAAATGACTTAAAAGATGTTATGAATAAATCGTCTGACAAAAAAATTGATTACAAAATCAGTCGAATATGTGATTAATCGGTAAACCGTTAGAATTGATTGGTTTTTTTAAAGAATTTTCAGTTTGTTAATAACTCCTCTAAACGGTGCCGTTTTGACTTAAAAAAAACCTAAATCTCCAATGGCTTAAACCCGTAACCCAATTTCACTCTCACACTCCTCTCCTCTCTGAAATTGACGTGAAATTTTGAAATTGAAAAAAGATTCCTAACTCCCCAAATTGCGAGCCCGCAGCCACCGCAGCGTCAGACTGAGAGAGAGAGCGTACTGAGATAGAAGAAGAAACTATTATAGTTAAAGCAATAGCAGAGGCTGAAGGCCAAGTCAAGCGCATGAAGCAATTGACTGAGGATCATAAAAGGAGAATGCTTATAAAACGGATGCAGGGTGAAAGAGATAAATGGCTTGCTGCGATCAACACATCCTCTGATAAATAATAATAATAATAATAATAATAATAATAATAATAATAATAATAATAATAAGATTATTGAGAGTGCTTAAAGAGAATACTTATCATTGACATTTAGACTCATCACATAATTTTTAGAGAAAATGATAAATAAATTCTTGATTTTTTAATTTAAAATAAATAAAATTTATTAATTAAAAATACAAAAATAATTTTCATATTTTAAAATATGAGACATATAAATCTTTTTGTTCAAAATATATAAAGATAAATAGTATTTATAATTTAAGTACAAAATAACTTTTACTTTTTAAACTAAATTTTGGATGAATTAGACTCACTTGATTAAAGAAAAATTATAATAAAAAATATTTAAAAAATCATTTTAACAAAAGGACTAAAATAAAAAAATAATACAACACTAGAAATAAAACTAAGACTTAATTTAAATAGTAGGAACTAAAACAATATTTTATCCATCTTTAAATTTAAACTTTCATATATATACGCACAGGCACACATGAAAATAAAAATCGAAAACATTTTTTTTTGTCAATAAATCAACCAATAATTTTATTTCTCTCTTAGCCTTTGGCCATCAGTATTTTGATTATGTGTATGAGGGAGGATTCGAGAAAATCGGAGGGGGAGAGAGATAAGGATGGCTCATTTCGTGTTCAGTTTCATTGATGTTTCCATTTTGCGTGTGACAGTTATGATTGTTCCATTTCGTGGTTGGTATATATGACTTGCTCTATTTCATGGCTGCCTCCCTTGGAATGGATTTTCTGACACACACAGTACCTTCTCATCCATTTCGTGTTCACCTCTCTTAAAATAGAGGCTAATTCCATTTCGTTGATGCTTCACATGAAATGGCCATGCGCAATTCAAGAACACTTTTAAGCCATTCGTATTATGGGAAATAATATTTTTCTCATGCGTATATAAATAAAAAAGTCTCAAATCTTCATGTACTATTTAGGTTAATTAATTATTTAATATTATTTAAGATATACTCTGTCATAATTTAAAATAATATACTATTTAATCTAAATTAATATATAAAATTCTATACTAATTGGAAAAATATAAAATTTGATGCTTTTGTGTAGATCTATTTAACACGATTTAAATAAATTAAAATTTTAAAATTATATTTAAATTTAGAGTTTTATTTATTATTTAAATTGAATTGTATTTATTTTTAAGTCATGACTGGGTATATTTTAAATAATATGATATAGATACTCATTGATTTAGTTTAATAATTTAAAAAATAATTCAAAAAAACTAAACCAATACAAAAAAAATTTTAAACTACGAAAGTATATTACTAAAATTGTATAAAATCAAATACGAGATTAGATAATTGAATACTTATTATTTGTGTTTCATTTATTTTTCTTGACTTAACAGTGTCGAAGAACAACAATAATACAAATTTTGACATATATAAAAATGTGCATCATATTATTATTACTACAAGTCAAAGAACAGTGTGTCGAGAAACTGGTACCTCATCTAATATTCTCAGTTTACAATCCAGTAAAGATAAATGTGACATTTTTTTCACTGTAATTGACTCATATTTATCTAAATTTAATTTATATCAGTTTAATGACAAAAATTTTCTGTTATTTCTCATTACTCATTCATAGGGAAGCAACTATCTATGTATGGTGTACACTGTGTCTCGCATGGAATTGGACAGGAAAATACTCCTCCTAATTATGCAAGACCTTCTACATTAGAGATAAGATCTAAATCTTTAACTCTACGAACGGATTCCTCATTGACAAGAACTCCACTGTCCGTGTTAACAAATAGTACGTATAATTAATGATTGTCAAATGATTCATACACCAATATTTAACAAAAAGTATACCTCATCAGAAATCATTTATATAACATAGATTTATTACAATTCTAGCATACTCCAGTGTACAAGGACCCGCCAATAATGTAACGGAAGTCGTTCCGCAAAATCAGCTTCCATCATACTGCGATTCCCACAGATCGTGCCTAACAGAAAGGTAATTTAGAAAAGATTATCATCATTATTATATTCTTTTCTTTCCTATAGTTTCTAACGTTTAATTGAATAAAATTGAACTTTTTGTAAAGAAGTTCTATTATAATTGGGGTGCAAAAAAGACAATCTTCCTCTGTTGTTGTTTCGGTGGCTATTAATTTGGCTCAATTTTATGAAGATGTAAATTTATCGACTGTTTGGATGCACCCATCAAGCGGTGACATACAAAGTGGCCAAAATGTTGACCCTTTTATTGATGATGAAGGTAATTTCTCATTATATCATGAATTTAAGTTTGTAGTTTGCAAGAGATATGAATTATTAGTAATACATCAACATATATATTTGCTTTTTTTATAATTTTTATTTATTGTAGTTTTGAATGGTTATGATGACTTAATGTTGGATGTGGATATGGAAGATAATTTTATACCATCCTCAGAAACCTTAGACGGTATGTAAAAATTTTATCTGTATGTTTATTTGCATCTTGGGGTACATCATGGACTAAAGTGCATCGGTATGACAACTGAGTATCTAAAGAGAGTTCATTCGGCAGATGTCTAGGATATAGGAAATCCTATTTATCAATGTCAACACTGTAAACATGGATGTGGTCTGGAGAAAGGCTTGCTAAATCCAAACAGTCGTCCCAACCAAAGTTTTCATATGTTGTATGGAAGAAAAGATTGAGCTTCCTCTACTTTCTGTGCCTCCTGATGAGCTCATTCAGCTTCATATTGGAGGAGATCAAAGAAGTATTCATTTTCTAAAAAAATATAAGGACATTTAATTCAATGTTTTGTTTTACATCAATGGCCGAAAAAATTGACAGTGGGGTGAACAATGGGACTGATCTTCCAATTTTTAAGCTTGGGGATCAAAACTACCATAGCATTGGTAGCTTACTTCCTCCTGATAGTTTGCGACCAACATTTGCCCAGCTATATATCTATGACACAGAAAATGAGATTGATAATCGAATAGGCACACTTCAGTAATTTTTTTGCAACCAGTCAAATTTTTTAGTTATTTCTTATCTGTGAGAGAAAATAACATAAATTTTATTGTTTTTTTCTTTTCACAGTTCCAATGGAGCTATAAATGAGCGGGATAGAGAAATTGTGGCAATATTAAGAAATATGCTAGACAAATATAATAGTTTGGCAAAGAGTTTTCGCTATGCAAGAGATAGGTACCAACAGAAAAATTGCACAAACATAAAGCTTAAGTTAATTAGTGAAAGGACTACAGATGGCAGGACATACAACTTGCTGTCTGCATCTGAAGTGGCTGCATTGATTGTTGGCAATGTCGAACAACTTAGCAAAGATAGAGATATTATTATAGAAAGTCAATCTAGAAAGCTCCAGCGGATTGATGTTTTTCATCCATCTTATTTAGCCTTGCAATATCCATTGTTGTTTCTGTATGGGAAAGATGAATTCCGTTTGGGTATTGCAACATCACATTCTATCACCGCTAGGCCTACAAAGAAAAACAAAACAATCACTTTGCGATAATTCTTTGCTTTTTTTACTACAGAAAGGACAGGTGAATCTCCGTTAATTTTGAGATCAAAGAGATTATTCCAATAGTTTCTGGTAGATGCCTACACAATAGTGAAATCAGAAAGGTTAAAATTCTTTAGGTGTCTAAACAACCACAGTTGAGGGTTGATAAATACAAAGGTCTGCATGAAAGTCTTATAAACGGGGATGTAGATGCTGCAAGGCTTGGCAAAAGAATCATTCTTCCCAGTACTTTTATCGGTGGACCTAGGTATATGATGAATAATTGTAAAGATGCATTTGTAATTTGCAGATATACAGGATATCCTAGCTATTTTATCACCATGACCTGTAACCCTGAATAGGATGAGATAAAAAGAGATGTGACTCCCATTGGATTGAAAGCAGAAGACCATCCTGATATATTGTGTCGAGTTTTTAAGATCAAGCTTGATGGTTTGATTGATGACCTAAAAGAGAAAAAAATCTTTGGCAAAATTTTGGGATGTAAGTCTGCGTTTATGCAACGCTTTATTAAAATCTTATGTTGTAATGCTTTGCTCATTTGTCTTTTTTAATTTTTAGACGTTTGCACTGTAGAGTTTCAAAAGAGAGGGCTTCTGCATGCACATATCCTTTTATTCATGAGTAACGAGTTCAAACCACAAACACCAGATGACATAGATAAACATACAACAGCTAAGATTCCTGATGAAAATGAAAGGCCAAATCTACATGGAGCTGTTCAAAATTACATGGTACATGGTCCATATGGTCCGTACAACAAGAATTCACCTTGCATGAAGAATGGATCCTATTCAAAGTTCTATCCTAAAGAGTTTAGACAGTGAACACTCATTGATGAGGCCGGATTTTCAAATATAGGCGTACTGATAATGGTCGAACAGTGAAGAAAAGAGAATGTGTACTAGACAATAAGTTCACTGTTTCGTATAATCCATAATTGTTGCTCAAGTTCGGGTGCCACATAAATGTGGAATACACATGCCAAACAAGTTCTATTAAGTATCTATTTAAGTATGTACACAAGGGTAATGACCGTATAACAGCTACTCTATACAATGCTGGTGATCTGTTAGAAGCCACACAAGTTGTTGACGAAATTAAGAATTACTACGATTGTAGGTACATTTCGGCATGTGAGGCAGTCTTGCGTTTATTTGGATACGAAATCTAAGAGAAAGAACAATTTGTGATTAGACTTCCATTCCATTTGGAGGATGGGCAACCTGTGGTTTATGGTGAAACTTCTAATGTGAATGATATCATCGAAAGAGCAATATCTCATAAGTCCATGTTTTTGGGATGTCATATCCCTATGCTCGAAGTCTGACTTATGCTGACTTTTCAACCAAGTTTGTTTCTTCAAAGTGGTTTCCTCAAAAGAAAGGATTCGCAATTGGAAGGTTGACTCATGTACCTATAGGTAATGACGCGTTTATATTCAATTTTGATCTTACTTATTTAATGATTTAAATTTAAAATCTTAACAGCCTGTACCCCACATCCATTTTATTCGACTTATCTACACTAGAAAATAAATGTTTAAATAACTTTCAACAGTTATAATCTGTAGATTATACAATTTTTTATTTTTCTATATTTTTTAGGAAAATTATTCTTATGCGGATGTGTAACTACATACTAATAAAAATAGCTTAGCTTAATCCATTTAACAACTTAAAAGTGAGATTTTAACCAAGTTTTTTGCAGTAAATACCGAAGAATATTACCAACGACTTCTCTTAAATACTCAAAGAGGATGTATGAGTTTTCGAGATATATGAATAGTATGAGAAACAATTTATGCTACGTATAGAGATGCATGCTTTGCCCTTGGACTCTTATAGGATGAAAAAGAATTCATTGATGCAATTAAGGAAGAAAGCTCATGGGCCTCAGGATCATATGTTAGGAGGTTATTTGTCATTCTATTAACATCCAACAATATCTCAAGACCAGAACATGTCTGGGATAGATGTTGGCATGAACTCTCAGATGATATTTTGTATCGACAGAGAGCCGTGATGAACATGAGGGGTGAGTTTTTATTAATTATAATGATAAAAGTTCTTCCTTATTGATCATTTTTAGTTTGATTGAATTTTTACAGTATCGTATAATATGCAGAGTTAATAATGTCAGATGATGAGATTAAGCAGTTATGCATAATGAATATAGACAATATCTTACATTTCTATGGTAAAATCTTGAAAGACTATCCTCCTATGCCTTTAACAATTGAAGTTGATAGTTCTTTGTTAACCGAAAGGGTTATTACGGAAGAGCTAAACTTTAACAGGGATGATTTAAAGAAAAATGCATCAGACATATTAGCCATCGCAACACCTGAGCAGAGATATGCATTCGATAAAATTGTTACAGCTGTGTATTGTGATGAAGGGGGTTTTTTCTTTGTGTATGGTCTTGGGGGTACTGGAAAAACATTTTTCTGGAACCTTATGTCTGCTGAGATTTGCTTAAGGGGTAATATAGTGTTAAACGTTGCTTCAAGTGGTATTGCATCTTTACTTCTTCCCAATGCAAGAACAGCACACTCAAGGTTCAAAATACCGCTGAATATAACTGAGGATTCTGTATGTAACATCAAACCTGGTTCCCATCAAGCAATGTGGCTGTTGAAAGCCAAACTTATAATTTAGGATGAGGCTCCAATGGTTAGTAGGTACTGCTATGAAGTGCTTGATAAATGCTTGGGTGATATCATGAGGTGTTCTCTAACATATAGCAAAGATTTGCCCTTTGGAGGAAAAGTGGTTGTATTAGGTGGAGACTTTAGACAAATTCTTCCTGTCATTCTACAAGGATCGAGACAAGATATGGTTCATTCAACCGTGAATTCGTCTTACCTTTGGAAGTTTTGTCAAGTGCTTAAGCTAACAAAAAACATGAGACTCTCTTTAGGGACAACTGCTTCAGATCAAGATGAGACAGAGCAATTTGGTGAGCGGTTATTGAAAGTTGGTGATGGTCTAATAGGTGACAATATGGATGGTGAATCTGAGATATGTCTTTCAAGAGATATTGGTATTCCTTCTTCGGACCAGGAATTTGATGAGTTGGTTCATTTTTTATCTAATTATTTTGAAAAACATATCCTCAAAAGATTTTTTCAAAGCAAGAACTATATTGGCTCCCACGCTAGACATCGTTGAAGAGGTCAACAACTATCTGATGGCTATCATTCATGGAGGAGAAAAATTATATCTTATTTCGGATTCCATTTGTATGGATGAAGGGAATATGGAGAGTCAACTAGATCTCTACGGTTCTGAATTACTGAATAGTATAAATTGCTCTGGTTTGCCTCCACATAAATTAATACTCAAGGTTGGTGTTCCGGTGATGTTATTGAGGAATATTAACCAACCCAGTGGTCTTTGTAATGGTACAAGGCTACAAGTTAGGAAGCTTGGAAACCATGTCATAGAATGTAAAATCTTAATGGGTAATAATGTTGGTCATATTGCTTTGATTCCAAGAATGAATATGGTACCAACAAATGAAACCGTCCCAGTTAGATTCCAACGAAGACAGTTTCCCATAATAGTATCGTTTGCCATGACAATTAATAAGTCTCAAGGACAAACTTTATCTCATGTTGGATTGTACTTGCCCAAACCAGTTTTTACACGTGGACAACTATATGTGGCACTTTCAAGAGTTAAGAGTAAGAGATGTTTAAAAGTTTTACTTATGAATCATGTAGGAATGTCTGCAAATTCAACCATCAATGTTGTTTATAGAGAAGTCTTTGAAATAATAGTATTCTAATGTAAATATTTTAATTTTATTTTAAATTCTGTATCAGTGTATAATTATTTTACCTTAAAAAATATACAATAATTATTACTCACTTTTTTTAAGTTAAACTTTGATTTTAATAATAATTTTATAAATTTCTTAAAATAATAATTATTTTATATTTTTATTTTAAATATCAAAACATATATTTTTTTTTATTTTTATAAATTTTTTCGTGCTGAACACAGATTCATACACTAGTATGTATAATAATAAATAAATAAAATATCCAACAACAACAAAAATGTATACAAACGCATGTATAATTTCTCCTTCTAGATTTTGGCGTGCAGTTGTTAATTATTGAAAATGGACCACATAATTCTCCGGGCCAAATAAGATATCCATTTCAATTGTGATAAAGGTGGATAATAATTATTAGTGCTTACATTTTAGTGCATGGGGACGGGGAATCAACGTGAAGGTATAAAATGCCAAAAGCACCAAACCAATATATATAGTCCAAACATGTGTTTCAGTGTTTGTGTACAGAGATGCAAAAACAATTCAATTGGATATCTTTTAAAAATTATACAATATTTAATTTTTTATTATAATAATTTAAAAAAATAAAATAAATAAATTTAAATAGATTTAATATATATCTTTTTAAAATTAAATACACATATAAAATATATACTAAATAAAACTAAAATTTAAAATTTTTATTTCAGTTTTATTATTTTTAATTATTAACAGATTATCATTTAAATACACTTCCAAAAATATAAATTCAGTAATATTGAATATTTTTATTCGTCTGTGTGATTATTCGTCCGCGCCGACGTTTTCTTCGGCGTCGCCGCGTCATCTCCAGTGCCGTTCTTCCGCTTTGCCGTTCATCTGCAATGCCGTCATCTGCCTTGCTCGTCCTTGGCATCGCCTTCCTCCTCGCCGCTCAGTTCGCAGCCATGCTTTGTCCTACTCCTTGTCGTGTTAGTCCACACACATCAGCGTCGCTAATTCTTCTTCGTCAGAAGTGGACCTCAAGTATTTTGGATGTGTTTAAGAGAAAGTGATTCATAGTTAACCGTATGTATCTGTTTAGTTATTCAATCACATTGATTTTGCATGCCATGTACAACATCCTAATTTACATTGAAGAATGGTTTAGGTAGAAGAACAACTTAAAGAATCACAATCCTCAAATTGTCAATACTGTTATATCTGCAATTACGACCACTGTAAGAGTTTAAATTTTTTATTTGTGATTTTGAATGTGTTTTAGAAATATTTTGTGTATCACTTCATAATTTTAGATATGTTACAATTATTTTTTAATGTTTAAATTTAAATTTTAGATTTACGATTTTGGATATGTTTCAAAAATATTTTCTGTATAAGTTAATAATTTTAGATATGTTATAATTGAAAAAGAAATTGCGGCCACTATAAGAAAGAAGCACAGAACAAAATAGAAGAAAGAAGAAGAAAATCGTGTTACAGAGAGAGAAGGAACGTAAAAGAAGAAAACAATAACTAACTATGAAGTGGGTAGGAAGTTAAAAAAATTTTAGTTTTTAAAATTTAAATTAATCTTAATTATAAATGTATATCTAAAAATTAGGAATATATTTTAATTAAAAATAATTAAATAATATTAAAAGTTTACCAAAAACTAAATTTTGTTGTACAAGTAGCATTTTTCATGAAAAAAATCCGCCTCGTGGATATTTGTTGGAACAAAAATGCTATTTATACACCAAAATTAGTCACTAAAATCAGCCACTAATGTATTTGTGTATAAATACATGTGTAATTTAATTTACTTTTAATGTATATTTATATTCTAGCATGTATTTTATACTGATGGCTAACTTTAGTGATTGATTTTAGTGTACACATAACATAATTCTTATTGGAATTATTCGTGATAAAGAAGTTAATAGGGATGGGTCAAATTTTACGAGGACAGAGACTTGCCCCATGAATAAAGAAAAAGTGAGTGCTATAGTGCTTTTAATATTGTGTCTAAGTTATTAAAAAAAGTAAATAGATAATATTTAATAAATTTTAAATAATTTATTTTTTATTTTAAATATTTTATATTTTACTTTAAAAGATAAATTAGACAATTTAAACACCACAACAGAGATACCATAATTCACCTAAATAAAAAGAGGAACCAATGAAAATTGAGATATTTAGTCTACGATGATCTATAAAATTTTTGCAGATAAAAAATTTACTTAATTCTTTTGTATATATAAGTTATGTAAGTAATTTTAATTTATTTTGTTTTAATTTTTATGTTAAAAATTTTATATGTAAGTTATTATATTAAATTTGTATTTGAATTGTGTTTAATTTGATACATTTAGTTAAATTGTATTAGATTTATCACTAAAGTGACAAACACCACTGAACCGAACGTAATTTATGTGTTGAATAAAATGTGATACACATTTTATCATCAAGATAAATATTTTTTACATGCAAAAAGACATAACTAAAGACACTAACAATCAAGTGAACGAAAATGACCAACCACTAAACCAAACACAATTCATGTGCTAAATAAAACGTTATACACATTTTATCATCAAGAAAAATATTTTCTGCATGCAGAAGGACATAACTAAAGATACAAACAATTAAGTGAACAAAAATGACCAACACCACTAAACCGAACGCAATTCATGTGCTGAATAAAACGTTATACACATTTAATCAACAGGGAATAAAAAATTTGACTTACCACAATATCCGTTGGCACACAGTATATATTTTTTTCAAACCGGAGACATTTCATGTCGTTGAGAATCATGCAATGTGTATTGACCACCTACAAGAAGAAAATTTACGAGATATGTGGTATTAGAGTCTTTAAAAAAAATTATTAATGTTAACACAATAAGCAAAGAATTTACCGTGCTTTTCACATGTTGTCCAGGTATTAGAGACATGAAGTGATGTCTAAGCCCCTCGAAATTCGCTTGATGGTTCAAGATGAATAAGGGGTCATATTCATCGTTATTATCTTTGGTTTCTTTGATATGTGTCATTAAATGATAACACTTCTCCTTCAACTCCTTTGTGATTTCTTTCTTTTTCTCTAGAGTTTTGTAAACTTCAGCAGCTGTGAAGCTCGGCTCGGCACTCGTTGCTTCAGCAAACTTCAGTACCATCGTTATCCCAACATGTACCACCATGTCTACCAGGACTTCAAAGTCTGACACCGTCGGCTCAAAGGACTGAGTTGATTGAGTCACTGTCACTTGAGATGGGAGAGTTGGTTGAGATGCTGTGGGACTTATCCCAAGGTTGAAGGAAGGCACATCATCTTTCCATTGCCTAGGACGAGCAACACTGCATGACGACAAAGAGAGTTATTGATTTCTGGATTAAACAAATTAGTGAACTAAAATTAAACAAAGCAGTGAACCGAAATTATCCAGATTTAAACAAGCAAAAAACTTACAAATCAGGCTGTGCATCTTCTTCCAATTGTCGTGCCGCCAGAGCTTATTGGCAAGGTTGCTGTTGTTATTTGCGAGGGCTGCTGCATTAAACAGAAAAGAGTTTAATAACGACCAAGAATTATTATCCTATATCATTAAAACTAATAAAAGAATTTAATTACAACTTAAAGGAACAATGAAAAAGCAATATATAAGACATAAGATTATAAAAAATGATATTAATTAAAAATTACACATTCAATGGAGGTTCTGGCTCCGTCTTCCTCGGGGAAGATTTCTCCGCAGCCTGCTTTTCGGGTTTCGTAGGACAGTTGTAAGATACAGAAGAGAGTACAAAAATAAGAACACATTGAATTCATTTTTAGATGCAACTGAACCATAATTAAACCATGTAGTGAACCAAAATTATCAAGATTTGTACAAGCAGTAAAACTTACACATCAACTGAACTATACTTTCTTTGCAGGGCTGTTGTTGCGTTTCCAGAGGGTTGTTGAATTAAATAGAAAACAGTTCAATAATGACCCCAAATTATTATCCTATACCATTAAAATTAATAAAAAAAATTTATGTGCAACTTATTCATTATCAGAAGGGACTAGTAACTCTTCCTTAAGAGAACTCGGAAGAGACACCGCAATAGGATCTCTAAGGAATGTAAAGAAGGAAGAAGTTAATATTGAATAATTAGAATAGGTTATGAGAAACCAAAATTTGCCCATTGAAATACTCACATTTTCAAATGTTGAGAACGAGTTTTTTCTCAAACCTCAATTATTTGTAGGTCAGAATCAGGTGTAGTGCTACTGACATTTAAATACAATTTTCGTGTGATTAATTAAACAAAATTTATTACCTAAATCTAAAAGAGCAACATAAATATTTTTAACTTACACTGGTGGAGTTTTAAAACTCTTTTTTTAATGGATTTTCTTTCTTCGAAAAGCTTTTACCGGGATTTCTGGAGTATTTTTTTAAATTAAAATCATCAACCAAGATTAAAAGTACAGGTCTAAAAACACATGAAATTCATTTCTCGAATCTACTAAATCAAAAGTAAAGCCTGCAATGAACGAATTTACCTGGTATTTTCTGGAGTATTCACAGACGGTGTGGAGCTCACTTGAGTCTGTAAGATAGGTTCGCTAGCCAGATTTACAGTCAGTAGTCTAAGCAAGATAAATAAATATTACTCAGTGAATCCAGAGGAATTAGAAGAGGTTTTAGCAAATGTTAGCAAACAAAGAAAAAGAACTCAATATAAGAAACCGAATCTTACGTCTCAGAGAAATCATTTTGTGCCTCTGTGGAGTCAAACCTATCTGGAGCAATGTTTGCTGTCTAAGATCCATCATTTCTTCTCTTTGATCTCTTTTCTCTTAACATATGCAATGCATGTTTTCTTCTTTCTACAGCGTTGTCCTTTTCTTGTTCAGTTCTGAAAATTCATAAAATAAGTATCAATGAACCTAAAACAAAAGCATTAATAATTGAAAATATGATTTGAGAAACTTACTCATTGTTAGATTCAGTTTTACTCTCTGAATCTGTGAAAACAAGCTTTCCTGATTTCCTTTATTTTTTGGCCACCTTCCTCAGTTGTTTTCTTTTCATTAAGGATATTTTTTCGATTTCTTTTTCTCTGCAACACAGACAAACACATCAAAATTATACTAGAGACAAATATCAGTAAGAAAAACATTTCTAATGCGAAAGGACCCAAATAAAGATAATAACAATCAAGTGAATGAAAATGAGCAATACCACTAAGCCGAACGCAATTCATGTGCTGAATAAAATGTGATACACATTCAATCATTAAGAAAAATATTTCTGCATACAAAAGGACAAGTGAAGACACTAACAATCAAGTGAACAAGAATTACAAAGCCCACTGAACCGAACGCAATTCATGTGCTGAATAAAACGTGATACGCATTCAAATATCAAGAGAAAGATTTCTGCATGCAAAAGAACTCAACTAAACAATTGACAATCAAATGAATCAACTTGACCAACTCCACTGAACAATATTATATTTGTAATTTACTTAACAAGTATACATAAATAATTTTAAGCAAAGAAAAACAAAACTAAACCAGTTCAATATCATACAATCACATAAATGAACATCACCCGATACTTACTGGCTTTCAGATTGGCTTGTGCTCTCTGAATCTATCGGCACAAGCTTCCTTTTTTGTTTTCTTTTATAACCACCTTCTATGGTTGTTTTCTTTTCTTTGTTGCTATTTTTTCAATTTCTTCTTCTCTGCAATACATAAGAACAAGCACATAAGAACAATTTTAACCAAATGCAAGTAAAACAAAACCAATATGAACATCAAACTTACTGGTTTTTGGATTCACTTCTGTTTTTTGAATCCATGGGAATGCTTTCAGTTTCTCTTGTTGTTTCTGAATTCATCTCAACAATCTTTTATTTTTTAACCAGCCTCTGTTGTCTTGTTCTGTTGGCTGGCGGTGTTTTGTCGGATTCAGATTTGGATTCGGATTCAAATTCGGAAAGTGTCTTCTTCCGAAAAATCATCCAGATCAACAATTTTCTTTTCTTCTTTCTTTCATTTTCCTTTCTCTTTTCCCTTCAAAAAAGTTTGTTTCTTCTCCACCTTCTTTCTTTTTGTTTTTTCCTCCTTTATTTGCTTTCTATACAGAAGTCCTTAAAATACAAACTTATTTAGTTAGCAGAGTATTTTAGAAGCATCAATCATGTGATGAACCAAAATGAGCAGAAACACTGAATCGAACACCATTTATGTGATGAATAATACGTGATAAATATTCAATCATCAAGAAAAATATTTCTGCATGCACCAGGACTCAACTGAACACACTAACAATCAGGTGAATCAAAATTACAAATCCCATTGAACCGAACAACATTCATGTAGTGAATAAAACATGATAAACATTTAATCATAAAAAAAACATTTCTGTACGTACAAGGATTCAAATGAACACACTAACAATCAAGTGAATTAAAATTAGAAACTCCACTGGACAGAAAGAAAATAAGAACACATTTCAGAATAAGTCAATCTACTAAATGAAGCAACTCAATCCAATAAACTTAAAATGCAACTACGAAAAATAAATAAGCAGAGTATTTAGTTAGCAGAGTATTTTTAGAAGCATCTACAACTAGGGGAAAATTGTTTTTTAATTTACCATTGGGTCCGTTGCTTCTTGAGTAATCTAGTCGAGCATCATCTTCTTTGTCCAGTGGGCCACCTACGGTGGCAGGGGAGCATCAGGTC
The DNA here is from genome assembly GCF_003086295.3 of Arachis hypogaea. Lineage (NCBI taxonomy): Eukaryota > Viridiplantae > Streptophyta > Magnoliopsida > Fabales > Fabaceae > Arachis > Arachis hypogaea. Next base: position 100,681,314 of record NC_092045.1, on the reverse strand, counting down.
CGTCCAAGCGAGGGAACTTGGTTTCATGGAAATAAATAAGCATCAAAACAAAAACACAGTCGTTAACAGACTATTTCTTTCCCTTTCTTTTGTTCTCGATTCCCTTTCTCAAGAAGCTGAGCACATGATTTGCCCAATCCCACTGTTAGATATTATCCACATGAAAGATAGGCGGCTTATGGATCGGGGAGGCCATGCTTACCGTCGTCAGCAGCAAGAAGCGCTTCTGTACGAAGACAACAAAAGTCCTCCGAAATTTTTTTCTGGTTGTCCTCCTCTTCAACACTCATATCTAGGACAGAGTTTGTCAAAGATGCCAACGTAACACATTTGAGGCTGTCAAATATTGCCTTGTCTGCCTCATTCAATCTGCCATACTCAACCTTTTCAGAAAAATGATTCCCTACAATATTTTAATTGCAAGAAATCAGCCAAAAAGGCTCATTTTAATTTTTTGTACCCAAATGAACCGAAATCAAAGGAATCAATGAACCGAAAATAAGCAGAAAGTGAAAAGTGTATTACCCCGTGGTTTATGCCCAGCGCAACTGCTATCTTGCGAGGTGTTATATATATTTTTCCATGGAGAGTTTTCAGGTATCCATGGTATTCATTATAGCAATCAATCAATTCTTTCAAGAGGGCGTGGAAGACGTTCATTTCCGGGACATGTGCCAGGGCACCGAATCCCATTTCTTCAACTATATCTTTCTTTTCCTGACTCAAATTCTTGAACACTATTGCAATTATCTTTGTTTGGTATATGCAATCGTGAGTTTTTGCAAGGTTTTAAAACAGAATGTCACGATATATTTATAATACAAAATAGATTTTATTCGAATTAAAGCAGATAAATGTATTTAATGTGCTTACGTTATAGCGCGGCTTCTCCTTCTTTGTCACCATTGTCTTCTTCATTTTTGCTGTAAGGATAAAAAAATTGGTCCATACTTTACTTAATACATCGACAAATACAAGCACGCATATCTTAATCAAGTGAATGAAAATGTCCCAACCCACTGAACCAAACTCATTTGATGCACTGAATAAAACATGATAAATTATGAAATAGCTAGAAAATCATTTATGCATACAAAAGAAGCTACCTGAATATACTAACAACTAGGTGAATCAAAATTATCAACTCCATTAAAAAGTGATAAACATTCAATCATCAAGAAAATCAATCATTCATGCATGCAAAAGGACCAAATTGAATACACTAACAATCAAGTGAATGAAAATGGCCAACCCCACTAAACCAAACGGCATTCATGTGTTGACTAAAATGTAATAGACATTGAATCAGCAAAAAATTATTTTTGCATATAAAAGGAACCAACTGAACACACTAACAATCAAGTGAATGAAAATGACTAATTCCACTGAACTGAACACTATTCATGTTGTGAATAAAACGTTATAAGAATTCAATTAGCAACAAAAGCATTTTTGAATGCAAAAGGACTCAACTGAACACACTAACAATCAAGTGAATGAAAATAACCAACTCCATTGGACCGAACCCCATTCATGTGCTGAATAAAACATGATAGACATTCAATGATCAAGAAAAATATTTTTGCATACAAATGGACTCAACTAAATACACTAACAATCAAGTGAATAAAAATGAGTAACTTCACTGAATCGAGCAACATGCATGTGTTGAATAAAATGTTATAAACATTCATTCATCAAGAATAGTATTTTTGCATGCAAAATAAGTCAACTGAACGTACTAACAATCAAGTGAATAAAAAATAGCAACTCCATTGAACAGAATAAAAATAAGAACACATTTCATTCCAAACCCTAGCTACGCTGTAAAAATAGAATCAGAACACGTCGATCTATTAAACGAAGCAACTCTATCCAATAAACCTAAAATGCAACTAGGAGAAATGCGAAATTGTAATATTTAAAATGAACAATAGTTTTTCTCATACCTTCGTCAGTCTCTGTTGCTGTGGTGGTTCGTTTTTGCTTCTTACTTTCGAAATCTTCTCGCGATTCTTTTTCAGTTGTGGTTTCTGTAAAGAACGTGAGTAAAGTTCGAGTGATTTTGAGAGAGATTCGAAGAGAATAGTAATTTCATGTGTGTTGAAGAAAAAGAAACATTTTTTCATAATAAAGTGCGAATGAAGTAGCGGTTTCATGTGTGTTGAACGTATATATTTTATATTTTATTTAATGGTATTAGATTTTTTTAGTATTAGATCAATTTAAACAAACTTAAATACAAAATTACATAAATGTGTAGCATAACTATTTAATAATTAGGTTCGAAATATACTTATAGATATGCATTATATCGTAATATAAAATATATTTTAAATAAGCAGTATTATTATAGTTAGATAAGATATTTAATTAGTATATAAATAATGAAATAAATGAAACCGAAACGCACTTCCGCACATGATTTTATTAGGGCATCCAAAATTCTTCTTAAAATATATTCTTTATTAAATAAGAAGTGTGATACTTTTTATTTTGTTATTGTTTTCTCTTTATATAGATGATAAAATCGAAATTTAGATTTTTTTCATCATAAAATTTTAATATTATATTATCATCATAAAATTATTTATTTTTTAAAAATTGAAATTATTAGATAAAAACAGAAGTAATATTATAGAGTAGGCTACTAAAATAATTCTTTTCAATTTTTAAAAATGCTAACAAAAGCATTTTTATTCTTCTTGTTCATTTTTTATATTTAGTAATTAGTATTTATGTATTTAATTCAAAATTTTATAAGAATATTTAAATAACTATTTAAAAAGTACATAAAAAAAACCAATCAAAATTTGATCTCTATATTTTTTAACTTTTTAAATTATTTTTTATCATTAAAAAAATTGCAAAAAATATATTTGATATAAAATTATCAAATTTTAAGAATTAAAATGTCTTATCTTTTAAATCATACTTAAAAAAATTACATCAAAATTTAATTTTTAAAATATTTGTTGAGAATATATATTTAATATTATTAAAAATAAATGGTACTTTTGTTGGCGTATTTAAAAATTGGAACAGTTTTGGTAGTTAAGTCATAATTATATATTTAAGCGGCATGACTCATCATCGGCCTATATAAACAGGTATTTGGGATGTTCATTTCTGAGGTCCTGCACTTGTTCTTGTTATATTTTGAGTGTGGGAAGAACAATAAACATGGGTGGCAGAGTGTTGTGCAAAATGTTGGTTGCAGCATTGTTTATGTTATTCAGTGCCCAAAATGCATTAGTAAGTTGTGCTTTGAGTTCTGAATTGCAAGAACAAATCAATGCAATCAACGAACAAGGGCCATACATAGGTTTGGTCATGCCAAATTCCTTTGAACTCGATCCTCTTCTTAGCAATTCAGACTACATTGCTAGTGGTTATGTCCTAGACGTTTCAGGTAAAATAATTAATTAAAAGAAATGTTGACATAATTAATTAAGTATTTGTAATTATAATTCGTATATATAATTAACCTTCTTTTTTTAAAAAAAATGAAGGAAGGAGATTTCGCTTTGGAGCCATTGGTGACAAGCCTGTTATATTGGTCATGACAGGATTAAGCATGGTAATTAATTAATTAATAATTACTATTGTTTCGAAATGTGTTTTATTTTGATTGGAATTTCTTTTGATTATACTCATGTATGGATATGCAGATAAATGCAGGAATAACTACTCAGCTTCTTTTGAGCCTTTTCAACATAGAAGGAGTGGTGCATTATGGCATAGCTGGAAATGCAAATGAACAACTTCATATTGGAGATGTTGCTATTTCTCATTATTGGGGTCATCTCGGCCTTTGGAGTTGGCAGGTATATATCTATATGTGTCGGCGCGGCATATCCTTAAATAAAATTTTGATTCGAGACGAATTTAGTCATTTGTCTGTCCGAATAGAAGATGTCGTAGGTAAAAAAAAAAAAAAACTATATGTGTTGGAGTTTGAATTCCGTCTTATACATTTAACAACTCATTGACCAACGATAGACCTTTAAATAGAGCTCTGATCTATAATAAATTAGTTTTTAGTCTATCAGATTGAGAGATATCATGAGAAACAAAAATAAAAAATAAAAAATATTATAACCAATTTAAATTAATCAAGTGATAATCTTACTCGTTCACTTAAACAAGTGTCAAAAATTTAAATCTTACTTTATATATACAGTAATTCATTAAGCAATATAACAAACCTTTAAATGAAACTTAAACTCACAACATATTAATCTTTTACTTGCCAAATTTAAAGATACCATTAAAAAAAACAAGAAATATTATTATATTTTAATTGGCTTTTTACCACTACTATTGCTACTCTTTTATAACATTTTCTTCAATTCTTCCACACAAGACTCAAGTAAATACATTGGAGAAATGTATTTATTAATTACTTTTTTCTTTTATAAACATTTTTCTTTATTTATGTCTGTTAAAATCTTACTATTTTCGGCATTTATGAAAAAAAAATTGAAGGTCAAATTATAAGACTAATGAAAATATATATTCATTATTACTACTTATCTGCATGGAATAATAATAGACGCTGTTTAATTACCATGCATATTTTGGTAGATATAAAAATTTTTCCTCTTCAATTGAAATCTATTTAAAAGTTAGTTAAAAATGGATTTATTAATTTGTTATATTATACTATATATACACAGAGGTATGGGCTAGGGCCGGAGAATGAACTACCCTTAGAACCAAACGGAGACTACACAAGAAAATATGGAAACTTAAAATTTGCAGATTACACATCAAATGTTACTGCGGATAGTTCATATGACAACCTTCTCAACAATATTTTTTACCAACCAGAAGAGATTTTCCCCATTGATGGCACTCCTGAACAAAGGCAACATGCTTTTTGGGTTCAGGTTGATACCACTTACTACAACACTGCTAGCAGACTCAAGGTAATTTAATTTAGTGTCTAATAATAATTTACTCACCCCCATTCTAATTTTATTATATTTACTTATGGTTGGAGGGATTATTATTATTATTGGAAAAAAATAATGTTGATGTGTTTTGTTTTATTGTGAATATTTTTGAATTAAGCGACATATAATTATTTATATACCTCCTTTTATTAATTTAATTTTTAATAAGTAGTTTTATAAAATGGTATTAGAGTTTTTTATGGTAAAAAGTTTAGGAAAAATCTAGGAGGCCAGCAACTTTATTCAATTTTAGCCAGCACGTAACCAGCAAAGAAAAGTGAGTCATTTGATGAAATTTCACACCAATTTCACACCATTAAAATCATCATTGATGACTATTTGATGACTACAAATCACAAAAGTTGCTGGCCCCTAGCACTCCTCAAAAGTTTATTATTTGATCCTTGTTAGTTTCAAAACAAAAAAAATTAATGCAAATTTAACATAAATTAAAAAAAAATTGAGTAAAATTTTTTCTACTAGTTTAAATTTTTTAAATAAATATTTTATGATATCATATAATTAACTTTTACCACTTAAGAAATACTTATGAAAATTATTGACTAAGTTTTTCAAAGTAATTTTTTTACTCAATATATTAATTAAAAAGGAATCTTACTTTTATAATATTTTTTCCTCTAATCTTCTGAAAGTATTTGTATTTGTTCATCTTCTAGAAGTAGAATTGCACAAAAAAAAAAGAAATTTAATTTGCAGATTTAATCTGTATCCAATTTGAATTTTAGATAGAAGGAAATTTGTCTTCTTGTATGGATATGTATGTTTTGAGTATGTATTAGATATACAGTTAGATTTTTTACAATGGTACATGCTGCTTTAGATAGAACGAAACCTGTCTTGTATGTTACGTCTATTTTTACATCTAAAAAGGCTTTTGTGATATGCACTACTCAACATGTTTTTGCACCGTGTCCGTCAATAATATTACGAGAAAATAGGTGGAAACTCATATGGTTAAAATATTATGACAAAAAACCAACTTGGGTTGGTCGAGTGGTCAGCTCACTCTTCCGTTTAAGCAAGTGTTGGGGATTCGAATCTCGCCTTGTGCATGCAGTAACTCATTGGCCAGCGATAAACCCTTAAATAGAGCTACGGATTAGTCTAATCGTTTATTATGTGATAAATATTTAGTTGCCTCAAAACAATGTTGTTTTAAGTGCAAAATAAGTGATACATATATATATGTTGGCAGAACATGAAGCTTGAGAAGTGTCTAAACTCAACAAAATGCTTATCACATACACCAAAATTGAAATTTGTGTCAAAAGGAGCGAGTGCAAGCATCTACCTAGACAATGCAGCATATAGAGGCTTCATTCGTGAACAATTTGAGGTGACACAAGTGGACATGGAAAGTGCATCCGTCGCACTTATATGCCGTCAACAAAATGTTCCCTTTATTGTCATTAGGGCTCTCTCCAACTTGCCCGGCGCCACCTCAGAAGATTCCAACGAGGCTGACACCTTTGCGCCGCTCGCCGCCACCAATTCGGTCAAAGTGGTTGTTGAGTTTGTCAAGCTCTTGCCATCATCATTATCAAGCTCTAAGATTAAGAGGTTGTTGAGGTTGTTGAGTGTTGTCTAATTTCATGAACCGTTATGTATGTGAGTGATGCAAATGTAGACCTCTTATCTTTAATTTCGTCAATAAGAATAAGCAACAGAACTTTTGGAGTATGTTATTTGTGGGGAAAAAAACATATAAAATAAAAAAAGAAAGATTCATGATGCATGATGCTTTGTGTTATAGTAATTTACTTTTGATGTCTAAAATAAATTATAATATTTTGATTTTAATGTCGTGTATTAGTGGAATAAATGAATTTAAGAATATAAAATTCATAACTTTGAAACTAGTTGTTAGTATAAAAAGTTCATCAAATTAAATGTTTGTGAATCACAGTTCAAACAAGTATATATATTTTTTTAATTACATTACATGATATTATTACATTGCTGTAGTCATTTTTTGTCAAAGAATGTTGCTGTAATAATTTAGGCTAAATTCACATTTACATCGCATCATTTGTTTACATCAGTATTCGTTGGTGAATTATGTGATAAAAAATGGTGGCTGCAGAAAAAGTTAAAAGATAATTTGAAGAAAAGAGGAGGTTAGACAGAGAACAAATGACAATAGTGATATCAAAAATTCAAAGGAGAAAATAAGAAAAACTTGAAAATTTGAATTTCAATTTGGTTTACATTGTAGTAATGAAAAAGTAGTGGTAAAATATTTACATAAAGAAGGGGCTGAAAGAAAATATCAAAACAGAGAACAGCTTAATTCAAAAAACGACAAAAGGTGAAGAGCATTAGATACCAAAACCTTTTTAGTTGATGAAGCGAATGAAGTTCAATATTTGAGGAGCTCAATAACATACTTCATGGTTGTTTTGATCTCGTGTTTTGTTTTGTTTTTTGGGTGTGGTTTGCTCTTTTGGTTTTGTCTTGTTGGTTAGGAAGGATGTTGTTTTGTTTGCATGTTTGGATGTGTTGGCGGTTTATCGTGTCTGTTTTCGTTGAGTCTTTGAACTTTACTCTTCATTAGTGGTCGAGTCCCTCAACTAATTGGAAAAAAAAGATAAGGGATCAAATTGACAAAAACAAAAGTAAGAAGTTAAAATCTTATTTAAAAAAATAATAAAGATTTTTTTTATCAAATGAATTAGACAACTCTCAATTTATACATTAGGAACTTACTTATATTGCACTCATACATCCAATATTTATGAATTCTATCTACTATTTGATTTCAGCTATATTTTGAATCTAAATGTACTTATTATAAGGGATAAATGATGACCACTAAACTAAGACATTGTGTAAAGAAAGAGATAATGAAAATGCCATAATGCCTTCACCCTTCAGGGAAATAGAGCATATCATCGAGGTCCATTTCCTGATCCCTAAGTCCAACCCATCAAGTATTGATTCTAGAACAGAATTGCCTAATTGATTGAACTAAAGTCCAAAAAGAAAAGAAAGAATTTGCTGCACCATCCAAAAACATAATAAACAAAAACAGTAATTTGTTGCAGTAGTGATTATTGAACTAGGAAAACCATGACCGAAAAAAGAGAAGAAAACAAAAAGTTTGGGGTGGAGATGCGGGGGATCGAACCCCGTGCCTCTCGCATGCAAAGCGAGCGCTCTACCATTTGAGCTACATCCCCATTTGTTTGTTTATTCATTTTTAAAAATAGTTCTTTTTCTTTTAATTTTTCTCTCTTAATCTTTGCTCATGGGTTATTAATTAATAAAATTAGTTCCCTAATAAAATTGCTGTTTTCCCCTCTATTAAATGTTATCTAATAATATATTTCTAATGCAACACTGTATGTGTGGCTTTATATACTAAACATGATTAGAAAGATTACAAGTCAACAAATCAACTTAATAGAAAGGATATCGTCCATTTTCTTATTTTATTTTTATATTTACTATAGCTTAATTTTGGTACATTAACGATATAATATTCATCTAAGCTAATAGCATCAGGCCATGGATAACTTTAAGAAGCAATCACCTGTATATCTCTCTATCTATCTTTATCTACTTAAAATTATACTTTCCATTACCCTTACAAGGGCCATAAGCTTTACTACAGTAAATAAAATATCCAAAATTTGCAATGCACAAACTAAAAATGAATGCATAATAGTAATCATAATGACCCTTGTTTATGTTGCTTGAAAGCCAACTCTCATTTCCTCCTCCTCCAGTAACACCATCAACACCACTAAGAACAAAACTTGCTGCCAAATTCCCCACAGACATTGCCAGGCCACCTAGCGTGGACGCCAAGCTAGACATCGATTGGGGAAGCTCGGCCAGAAAGAACTCGTTTTGTCCAATGCAGGCTGATGCCTCGGCCAATCCGTCAAGGATTTGCCGTGGCAGGAGCCATAGGGCGGACAAGTTCACCACGGCTTGTGGTTGTTCCGAATAGCCTTGATCGATTGCAATCCCACGCCTAATGTTCTCTACTATTGCTAATGATGCGATTGAAACACAAGATGAAAATAGGCCAAGTCCTATTTTCTGTTTTGATCCTAAGCATGCCGGCCGTCCCAGTATCAACGATGCAGCCGGGACTAAAACACGGTCATAGAGTATAACCCAAAGTACTACCGATATAATCATGAATGTTCCAAAGGAGCCTGAAGGAATTTCAAAGTTTGAAGTGATGTGTCGGTCCATGGACGATGCCTCGAGCACCAGGAAAGAACCTTGGCTAACATTCACAGTGAGCATGATTCCTGCTGTCCAAATTGGAATTACCCTGAGAAGTGCCTTTAGTTCTTCCACCTGATCCACTGTGCAAAGATTCCATGGATTCAAAGGCCTTCCATCTGGTTTGAGATCTTGTGAGGGATCTTTAATCATGCATGCTTTGTTGAGAAACCTAGTCAGAATTGTGCAGCAAAGAAGAATGAAAACATAGAGAAAACTAAGAATATTTAATATTGACGATAGTTGTGATTCACACTAGTATTTGAGTATATCTCAATGTTTCTATCACTCAAAACATAAGAGTATATATAACTACCTAGAGATCACAGACTAACACGATATAATTCCAACTTGTTCCCTAAGTCACCAAAGTCTGTTAGATTAGTTGCAACCATATTAACTGATTCGAGTCTCATTACTCCCTATATAAGTCTCTACTTATATAATATAACATTTTCAGTTTGATGCTTCTGTACAGTGTAAAATTTCCTATAATTTCAAATGTGCTCATTTTAGTCCCATGAATTTATCTTCCATAAAGTCAGATCAAGAGGCTAGTGAACAATTTCAGAATTTCATGATTAAAAAAAAGTTTCTGATTTGATGCAATTAGTAACTATGTCCATAGCAATCTGATCTTATCAATGCATGATGATAAATAAGACAAAAGGAACCAAATCATACCTCAAACTTTCACTTGGCACTAGGAGAATCGAATCCTTCTCATGGTAGTATGTCAAATTTCCATATTCCTGATTCAACTGAACAAGTCTATTTCTATAAGAGGCTACAATGACCTGAGCTAACCCACTCACCATGTTCTTTTTGGTCTCTAGCTTGACATAAAATGGAGAAGCTAAGAAAAACGATATAGTCGATATGAACATTAAGATAACAGGAATTCCGAACCCCACTTTCCATCCTATGGTTTCTTGAATGTAAACAACACCAGTTAGACCAAGAAGTATTGACAATGTGACCGAAGCATAGTACCATCCGAAGTAACTTTCCTTAACATTCCCATCTTTGTCCTTCATGCTTAACTGATCAACACCGAAGGCTAAAGAGGATGATCTTATGCCTCCAGCTCCAATGGCCATAAGGGCAAAAGAGGAATGTAAGATCAAAAGTTGCATTGTTGAAGTGGAGTTATAGACATTGGTTAATTGGTTGGAAGTTTGCCTTGGAATCATGGTTGTTGACCATAGAAGAACCATTCCCTACTCAATCCAGATGATAAAAACAATTAAACTTCTAACTTTGTATCACTGCTTCATGATAGAATTAATGATTTTTAAAAAATAAAGTGAATTATGTTTAGTAGTTCCTGTAAAAGTGATTCTGAAGGTAAAAGTTGGTTTTGGTAAATAAAAACTAAAGACACAAAAATTGGCAAAATAAATTCCAAGATACAATCCCTCCAACTGGTGTTCTATTTAAGAATAGAACTCAGATTCTCTCAGAGGCCATAGCATACCTCTGCCATTACACTAACACTCTTATGAGTAAAACTAAGGGAAAACTTTCAAGTGTACCGGTACACCAGTGTTTCAGTAATTTTTAACCGTTAATCTTAATTATAAAAATGTATATAATATATATAATTAAGATCAACGATTAAAATTCACTGAAACACCAGTATACCGGTATACTTGAAAACTTTCCAAAACTAAGTACTCAGTAACATATGAGTGCCAGCAATTACTAAATATACCTCGAGTTCAACTAGATAGGCACCTTTTTTCGGCCAACATCAGCAACACCTTTTAATGTTAAATTCTAAACACTAAATTTCAAACTTATATCCTAAATTTTATATTCTAAATTCTAACTCTAAATACTAAATCTTCCTAAAAAAATGAGGGTTAAAATTCAATTTTACAATTGGCTTCCAGTACTTTTTCATATACTTAATATCATTCACTTTCCAGATACAATCTAACTCGATTAGATTGGATTAGTTCGACAAAACTATCCAACAAACTGAGTAGTAACCTAATATTTGATGGGTAGTAAACGGATGAAAAGGAAACGGAAATTACCAACAGGCTAGTAACAGAACCAAAAGCAATCATGGAATATCGACCGACACAAGAGTCTGCAAGCAAAGCAGCAATGAGGGGTGTGAAATTGGTGGCAGCAGACCATAACAAGAGGAAATTGGTGGCAGCAGCAGTTTCCATGCCATACTCTCTTGTCAAGTACAATATCATGTTAGGCATTAGTCCAATGCTAGCCAGCCTCTCAAATGCCTCATTTGCTGCCACAAAATCACACATCAATTAATTATTAGACCCAACTACATCTACATCATTCACCAGAGTTAAGCCCCAAATGGCACTGATCGCGTACCGTAAAATAGTCTTTGAAATCTCAATTCCACCAATTACGTTTTTTAGATCTTCCCTCAACCTTTTTTTTTTCATCAAATGACTCATCCTGCCGTTAGGACTAATATGACACACTTTTGTCAATTCCGAGACATAATTAGTATAATTGAGATTTGGAAGACTATTTTAGTGCACGCAGCGAATCCAATCTCACTAACTACTTTGGAGTTTAGCACCATTGACATTGTTTACCTATGATGAAAGGCAAGGTTCTGAAGCCACCCTTGTGGTTGTGGGAAGTAGTGGAAGTGGCCTTGGAGAGGAGTGGAACTTCCACCACATGCTCTATCTCTGGGAAGCTTCCCATCTGCAAAGATTATAGTGGTGCTGAATCACTCAAGACTAAACACTCAAACAGTTAAGTAGATTGAGTGCTTTCATATAATTGTATGGCGCAAGATGTGGACAGTTCCATAAAATGATTGTTACCCTCGTTCCTCCACCTGTTTCTATAAACAGAATCGTACACATACACGTGTATATATAATATGATATAAACGGTTTCCGTAACTGCCGAGTGCACTCTTAATTTCGTAAGATGATTGGTTATTATCTACTTCATTACATCGGATAACACGACACGCTACTTTTCCATTGGTTTAAATCTTCTCTTAAATAATAACTCTTACACGCTTTACTAAAATATATATTGTTTTCTTCACTGCACCAAAAGATTTCATTAGTTTCCTTCAATCGATGCGTGTGTTTAAGTCTCAAAATGGAGAAACAAACAACCATTCATTAATACCATGTTTTTCGGTGCAAGATGATTCCCTCGTGTGCCATGTGATGGCGTTTAATTTCTATAATTTAACAATCCGCTATTTTTTTTTTGAAAATAGGATTATTTGGTGTAATTATAAACGGGTAAATTTTGTAGGTGAAGAGTCAACACATACGTGTTGCACCACGCAAAGTACGTGTTGAACATGTTTCATTATTTTGATAATACACAAACTATGTGTTGGACACGTATCAATATTCTAACCAGTACACAATTTTTTACATCTACAATACTATAATATATTTTAAATATCAATATTCAATCAAAATATTATCTTCATTTTCATACTAAAAATAACTTCGGTTAACAATTACCTTTTTTTAATGGGAATGGATGCTTTTAATTTATTTTTTATGGATTTTGCTAGAGAATTAATTTGAATATAGTCAATTATAGTCAACTAGTTAAAAAACATTAGTTACATAAAAAAATAAAACAACTTTTCACTATTTCTATTTTCTGAAATTTTAAAAACAGAAATAAAGAAGAGTTAACCAAATTGACTTATAATATAGTTGGTTCTCCAAAGTTTTTCTTTTTTTTTAATTATTTGATAAAGTGTAATTTTTTATTTTATATTTTTAAGTAATATAATATATATATATATATATATATATATAAAATAAATAATAAAAAATTATAATTTATGAAACAATTAAAAAAATTGAAAAATTTCACTCTTAGTTCTAATTTTAGAATTACTATGTGAATTCTCTTAAAGTTAAATTCTAAAATGGTCCTTAAAATTTATAGAATGCACCCTAATTTTTAATTGCACTATTTAAATTTTTAAAATTGAATAAAATACATTTAGTTGTCCCCTACTTATTTTTCAGCTAATTTACTTGCCATCACCAGAAATAACATGGCAAATGGCTACGTTAGAACTATGAAATGTTATTGTATTAATTTTGGTGATAAACCTCTAATGAAACAACCTCATTTTAACACTAAGAGAGTTAAAACATTCAAACTCCCCTAGCAAAGTAATCATTTCGTCTTCTTCATCTTTTTCAAAAGTAAAATATTTTACTCAAAATCCTAACATCTTGATATAAAAAATTTGAATGTTTTAACTCTCCTAGTCTTGAAAACGATATTTATTCATTAGGGGTTTAACGCCAAAATCAATACGACAACATTTCACGTTGTCCAGTGACAGTCATTCTCGACGGCAAGCAAATTGGCTGGAAAATAAACAAGGGATCAACTAAGCGTATTTTATTCAATTTCGAGGATATAAATAGTGCAATTGAAAAGTTAAAGACAAAATCAGTGCATTCTGTGATTTAACTCATTCTCCTAACATTAATATAGGTTAAATTATTTAAATCTTTATAATTTTATTAAATTTGTAATTAAATTTTATAATTTAAAAACTTTTAATTTGATCCTTACATAATTTTGAATTTTGTAATTATGTTTTTATCGTATAAAAAATATTAGAATTAATACTCCTGTTAAAACATAAATACCCCTATTATGATTTTGATTTCTGGGACGGTTGGAGAACTGGATGCGGTGAAAGATGTCCTTGGGAACGAGGATGATGTCGAGCCCGCCATGATCGATGATGATAGTGATGATGATATAGGGAGAAGTATTTCTGTTGAGACTGGTGGAGCATCGAACTCCGAAACTCAGCAGTATCTGCCGCACTTTTATTCTCTAGATTTAGATGCGATGAGAACGGAGGGGTTACTGGATGTAGAATCCGAATTTGGCGCTAGAGATTCACAGAACACCACAAATCTAGCTGAGTTCCAAGTCGGGCAGCAGTTTCAGAATAAATAGAAACTCATCTTATGTGTGAAGGCTTATAGCATTTGCCGTGGGGTTGAGTACAAAGTGATGGAATTGGACCATGACAAATACTATGACAAGTGCAAGGAGTTCAGAAATAGTTACAGATGGTTGATTCAGATCACTCTACGGCAGTGGAAGGGTATCTGAGAGGTCAGACGGTATAACGGACCTCATACATGTTTGGCGACCTCGATCTCATGTGATTACAGGAAGCTTGACTATCATGTGATATATGCCTTCATCCTTCCTATGATTAGAGCTGATGCGGCTGTGTCCATCAAGGTTCTGTAGAATGTGATTGAAGCACATTTTAGGTTCAGATCTATGTACAGGAGAGTGTGGTTGGCTAAGCAGAAAATCGTCGCGCAAATATATGAGAATTTGGAGGAGGCCTACAATAAGCTACCAAGATAGGTGTTTAGTGTGCAAATAACGATGCCAGGCTGTGTCATTCTTCTGAAGATGAGTCTTATGTGAGTTGGAGACTAGGTTGATGGGGAGTCGACATTTTTTCACTGTCTTTTTTAGTCGTTTCCACCGTGCATCGAGACATTCAAGTATTGTAAGCCGTTGGTCAGTATTGATAGGACTCATTTGTGTGGTAAATATGGGAGAACTTTGTTGGTTGCGATAATTCAGGATGAAAATTCTAATATCGTTCCTATTGCATTTTTCCTAGTGGAGGGTGAAAATGCGGAATTATGACATTTTTTCTTATCTTACTTACGGTAGCATATCACTCCTCAGCTGGGCATTTTCATGATCTCCGGGAATTCTCGTCACTTCTACTGCCTATTTAATCTAACATTAGAAATCTAAATTAGATTTACTTAAACTCCTAAAAAAACTTCTAGTATTGTTAATCACTACTCTAACTAAGCATTGTTAATCACTATTTCACAATGCATTTGTACTTTTGAAATTCTAGCAAAATATTAAACCACTACTCTAACTACTATTTGTAGTTTAAAAATCTCAGTAGCGCATATAACAAAATTCTAAGTGATTTAACATCGCAAACTATTACATATTTTTTTTTATATAGATATTCAATTTCAGAAATTAAGCTCTTCATGGATGGAACCATCAATATGGGCGACGCTGTCTAACCGATAGATACGGTTCGGATCGTCTTCTATTTCCACAATTTTAATTTTACGATTTTTTTGGCACAGATTTTCTTTGGAATTCATTTTTGGGGGGTGGAATTTGGTGAAATGTAATTTGAAGCAAGTGGATTTGAATTCTTTATATAGGTATATAAACACTAAATCGAAACTAATAAATTCAATTTACCATTAGCTTTCGTTCAATGTAAATCGAAGTAAGTCCATTCAATTTATTAGTGCTTAATTCGAATCATCAATTCGAATTATTAGGAGCAAAAATTGTGTGTGTAATTCGAAGCCAATAGTTTTGATTTATTATGGATGGACTTCAAAATCAACTAAATCGAATCTAATCTATTCGATTTATGCATAATTCTAGTAGTTCGAATTTGATTTACTATTACAATGATTAAATCGACTTTAATCAATTTGATATACATAAAGTGACTATAAAAACATGTATGTAATATTTTTTATTTTAAAAGATCTATGTAATTTTGTGATTCAAAGAGTTTATTAATGTGTTTTGCCCATTTTTTAAATTTTTAATGTTATATCTTTTAGTTTTAGTTCAATAAAAGTTAAAATATTTTTATTTTAACTATTGTCATTATTTTATTTTAACTATTGTCATTAATTTGCTACATTAAGTATCATAGTAACAACGTAAATGGTTGATGTGATAAGACACGAAATATCAATATTTAACCTGTTAAGTTAATATTTAATAAATCAAACTGATGGCATAAATTAAATAGAATTTTTTTAATTTTATTTAAAACTTATTATATATATAAAAAACTTAATCATCAAATAAATTATTATATATTTATATATAAATATATAATTGTTTAAAATATTTTATATTTTAATATATATTTTATAAAGATAATTATTCTAAATTAAGGACGAAACATCATGCAACAAAAAAAAAGGATAATGCCCCTCAAATTTTAATTTTTTTTTTATAAATTGTATACAAATTTTAGTTTAATTTTCTTAAAAAAATTATTTTACTTTTTTTTGCAAAATTAAATTTTGGCCCTCTCTAAAATTCAATCTAGTTCTACCTGACCAACTTTGTGACAAATCATCCACCTATGTGTGATTAGCATTGTGAATCGGTGCTAATTGCTTGATCAGAAAATCATAGCCAAGACTAGTAGAATATGTCTCTAGGTTCACATAGCCGCTACATATTGCCAAATAAAAGAGACTTTAGAACAATATAAAACACATATTTTTAATCTATTTATGTAGGTAAAGTTTATGGTGCCCAACAATTATGGTGGTTATAATTATTATATAAGTATTGTTAGAAATTAATTTTTTTTTTTTTTACATTTTGGTAATTTTTTATTTTTTAATTAAAAATATTATTAAATAATAAAAAATATAACTTTAATTTTAATAATATTTTTTTTAGATACTATAATTACTATAACATAAATATCATAACATGCATTATTATTTTTATTTTAGTATAAATAATATGCATTAGTTTTTTTGTGAGATGAATTAGGTAACTCTCAATTATAGTTATTATATCACGATGTATTATTTACATGTTGCAAAATCGTTTTTTTTTTTAAATTTTAATTAGCAAGATACAGCACAGCGGAACTACGTAATGAAAAGTGTGGTCCGAATGGAACAACCTAGTTGGGCTGGTGGTATATGATTGTAAGATCCATAGTTTGCAGGCCTATACCAAAATCTAGCCCAAATATATAACACTATTTGAATATTGGAATTGGATCCATCCAAAAAATTAAAGAAGAATTGGATTTGGAAATTGGATAAGTTGTTACTGTTACATACAACGAAAAAAAAAATTGTTACTGTTACATGCAAGGGATACAACTGGGACTTTAGGTATATTCAGTGAGTTTTTAAAAAAAGGTTTTTTTTAAAATTATTTTTTTAAAAGATTTTATAAAAAAATAAAAATAATTTTATATTTAGATATTTTATATAAAAAAATATTTTTATTTATCAATTATGTTTGAATATAATCATATAAAAATATTTATTTATTTATTTATTACATAATTTTTTTTAAAAAATAGATGTAAATTGAAGTTTTTTAATAATAATATTTTTTATTTTTAAATGCTTTTATTTTTACTATTAAAAATTTACCAAACATTCTAAAAAATAAATAAAACATTTTCATTAAAAGAAAATCTTATTTTATCAACTTAATAATGCACAAACAAATACTTAATTGAGTGGTTAGATATATTACCTCTTAATATACTATATTTGAGTTTGAATTTTGGTTATGACTAAGTAGTAAATAAAACTCTTAAATGTATGTGCAAGTGTGTGATGTAATACTTAAAATTAGAGATTATCCAATCTATTCAAATAAAATAATATTTTTTACTGTTACGCGTCTCAAAAAAAAAAAAAAATGTTATTACTACTGTTAGAAGAAACTACGTGATTTGATGCAAGAAGACTGAATAAGATTGCTTTTTCATTTTTTTCTTTTTCTTTTTTTTTTTCCTTCTTAAATAAACTGCTATTTCTGATCATATTGTTAACTATTTTAAGTTTTTAACAGTAAAAAACATAAAAAAAAACAAGATATCATCACATATTGGATTAATTCGACCCAACTAACTAAAATGAGCAACTCATTGAATAGTTTCGTTGATCATTTTGAGTAATTTTGTCGAAATAATTCAATCTTTTTTGTGACCAATTCAAGATTTAATTACTATCAAGTTAATTTGGATCCTTTATAGTCATAATTAATATTGACATTTAAATCTTTTGTGATAAAAAAATAGTAGTTTTATTCTATTTTCATGTTATTATTATTTACATTCTTGAATTAGATTGTAACTCTGGTTCTTTCTTTCTTATACTCACTACTCTTATGTTAATTTGAAGTCATACACCACTTGCATGATCAATGGGAGGGTACCTAATTTACTTGTTAACTAGTGTATTAATATTCTACATTTCTATAAATTAAATATGTGTATTAATTATGAATATAAAGTTGGTTAATATAATAAATTTTTTACATTTTAACTAAGGGGTGTTTCTTTTCTGTGTTAAAAATGGTAAATATATGATTTTATTCTTTTATAGATTATATATGATGATTTTTTTTTTTTAATTTCTAGTGGAAGAAATAGCATATTGTTAAGAGGCCAAAAGAATTCCAATTAAAACTTACAAGTTAATTGTTTGAAAGGTTTCTTGGTTATAATAATGAGTGAGGAATAATTAATTTCTCAACAAATCAAATACAATACTATATAAAATTGGAGAAAGTGCAAAAAGAGAGGAGAATTATGAATACATACCAGTATGAATAGTGTACCAAAAGTAGCGATAAACATCATATTGAAGGTAGGTTGTGGCTATGTCCAAATTCATATTTGGTAACATAATTAGCCCAAAATTAGGGCTATGATGAAGCGTTGAGGTTTCCATGCAAAATCCAAAGAGTAATGTGGATGAAGATCGGTGTTGAAGGAATTAAAGCTAAAGGGTTCAGAGAGAATGCAAAGAACTCAGGAACATTGATTTCTGCGTTTCTAAATACTTACCATCAATTTTAATAATATTTTATTTAATTTGATTTCAGGTTTGATGATACCACTCGAGGATCACGTGGTGATCCTCAAATTATTTTAAGGATTTAATTCACTACTTCTCAAAGGATAAGCTTGTCATTGCACAAATTGGTGGCAACTTACAACTTGATAAGTTGATGTCTCTATGACCTCATGCCATCACTGTAGAATTTTTTTTATGAAATGAATAAAATAAATAAGTAAAAAGTATAGGTAATTACTTCCATGTATTAGTCAACTTGAACAATTTTTTAAAAATGTTTAAAAAATTCTGATTTTGAAATTTTAAAAAAATAAGATTAGATTTAGAAATACGCGTTATCAAACCTCAACTCTTAGTGGGATATCCCCCTCCAATTCCTCTCTCTCTCGACGCTGCGACCTTTCTCTGCAATCCCACTCGAGCGTCTTCAAAGTCCATCACCCCTCGTGCACCGCCGTGTCTTCCCTCCCTCCCCCCTCTCCCCTCCCCCTCTCTTCTCTCCACAACACCATGCCCCTCCTCCTCCAACCCTGATCATTGTGCCTTTCCATGCGACACATCATCTCGCGACGCTGCACTCTTCTTCTTTGAACCCTCTTGTTGCGACATGCGCACCTCCCGCTGCAATTTCTCGTGTCGCGACGCTTCTCCTTGTAACTTGTCGTCCCGCAACGCCGTGCCCTCTTCTTCTTCTCCTGTTCTTCTTTTTACCACTTTTGAATGTTTCTTTTTCTTAGGTTTTGAAGGTGTTTTTGTTATATGTTTTAGATGTTTTTTTTCTTATATTTTGGATATTTCTTCTTTTTAGGTTTTGGATTTTTTAAATAGTTTTGAATATTTCTTTTCTTAGTTTTTAGATGTTCTTTTTCTAATAATTTTGGATGTTTCGTTTTGTTAGGTTTTGATTTTTTTAAATAATTTTGGATACTTTTGTTAGGTTTTGGATGTTTATATATGTAAAAGTGATGTATTCTTCTTTATTATAATTGAAAGAGTTTTGAATAATCTTTTAGAATGATTTTGGATTTTTTTTTGTTACATTTCAGTTTTTTTTGTGATTTTTTTATTGTGAATGAGAGTAAAAGTAAAATTAGGGTGACTCTTAAGTTTGGGTACTGTTTTTTCGTTAATGAGCTCATTTTTTTTCACTAGTTAATTATAGTTAGTTGCACTCCTAGTTGGTTACTTAACAAAATTGAAAAAATATTATTTCTTAAAAATAAATAACACTGTTTATCAAAATCAACATTTTTTTTTTCAGGTCAGTTAGATCAGGCCTTATCGATATGTTGCACTTCGTTACAAACCAGTCTGATTAGCCAGCAGTTCAAGAAACCTTCATCACTCGATATGGGTGCTCCCCTGTCATCATCTTCTAAGATTTATTCGCTTGTCCTTTCACCATTAACATCACCAACAACGATGATCCTCCCTCACACTTCCTCTTACTTCACCCTCTCCTTCTTGCTCTTCCCTTTCTTATCGCTCTTCCTCTCTTCTACAGCCGCAATCTCACTATTCTTATTTTCGATTTTCATCTTCAATTTTTATTACCGCCTTATTTTAACAGCGAGCACAGTAACTATGAAAATGGCTCCTTCTTTAGTTAGATTATATGAGCAAATGTCCGCGCATGGTGGATTCACAATCCACTGCCTTGATCCACTTGGCCAGAATGGAATAATTTTGAATATCGATTCATTAGTAAAAAACCGTCTCCGACTTTTGAATTGCCAAAACAAGAATTTTATGTAAGAGTTGAAGCCCTAGTTGATCCCGATTCGACATTAGAAGTATATTGATTTTTCACCAATAACCGAATACCTTATATATATATATATATATATATATATATATATATATATATATATATATATATATAGATAAAGTATAACCTTCATTCTTCACATTTTAATTACAAGTGATTTGTTTGTTTATATTTGTTTTAATGGTGATATTACTATTTTTTGTTTAAATATAATATAATTGGTTATGAATGTTTAAAAATTGATATACTAAATTGATGTTGCAAATATGTATGTGATTGTTGTAGCTATGTGAAGTACTGACAAACCAGCAAAATAAGAGTGTATTAGAGATTTTTTGAGTTCACAGTAAATCGGGTTAAATTTTGATGACGTATAATAAATCAGGTCTGGTTCATCCGATATGTGTCTAATTTGAAAAAAGTATTAATTTTGATAAATAAAGTGTTATTTTTTGTTTTATAAAATAATAATTTTTTTATTCATTTAAAGAAAAAAAATACTTCACTTGGAATAGCATTATTAGGTCCTCCTTATTGTGAGCAATATGTATAACTCAATAGTTTTGTATTGCTATAAGTCATGTGAAAGATATATCTCTGTAAAATAAATAAATTTTTTATTTGTTTTGATTAAATAGTATTTTTTTGTCTTTTTTTTCTAACTTTTTATCTAAACCAAGACATTGAATATTGTAATACTTTTTTATTTTGTCAAACATAGATATTTGTTTATTTTAATATAGAGTAAAGTATTATTTTAGTCCTCAAAGTTTAGGGTGAATACTTATTTGATCCCTAACGTTTAAATCATCTTATTTTTGTCTCAAAAAAAAAATTTAAATGACAATAATATTATCCTGTCGTCAAATCCCACACTAACACTTAATGGAGGAGCTAACATGTCCTTTAACCACGTTTGTAGTTAAAGCCACATATGCTCATTTTCGTGTCTGAGAAAAAACTAACACTTGCAAACACTACTTCTTCCTTTCCTATTACAAAACCCAGCCCTAAGTTAAAATCATTATCACTTCACATGAATCCTAGTACTCGTTGGTGGATTATTTGGACTTCTAGGTAGAATCGAGAGTTACAGGTCACTAAAATGTGACATTTGAAGGTATGCAGACTTCTTCACTTCGTTTATGTGGATGCATTAAGTTGGTGCTTATAGAACAATTGTTTTGGATGTTTTTGTTTAAAAGGTAATGGTGTTCTTTTGCTTAGTCAATAGGATTTTCGAAGTGGCCATTGAAGAGTTTTTTTCTTTCTTCCCTAATATTGTGCGACCTCGCATTTAATGGAAAATGTTGATGCATGCTGTTTGTTGCTAACTTTCTTTGCAATGTTTAATGTATGTTGTGACTGTGTTCTGAAATATTTGACAAGTTGAAGTGGAATAAGTTATTTTAGTGTGAAGATACATTACCATGGTAGGTTTGGTTTTGATGGAGAACTCCTGCACTATTTGGGTGGGGAGACTACAATTAGTGATTATTGTGATGAAGATCAGTGGAGTAAGATTGAGGCTCTTGACATTGTCATTAAATGGGAGATCTTGGATAATGTCATAACAACAGTGTGGATTAAATCTCCTAAAATAAGTATAAAGGAAGGGTTGAAGATCGTTAGAATTGATATGGATGCAATGGAAATGGCAAAAATTAATACGAGGGAGGAATATGTGGAGCTATTTGTAGTTCACAAATGTGGTACATGTACCAAATCATATACAATTAAGAAAATTGTAGAGGAAGATATAGTTGGATCTATTGAAGAAAGTGAGGCAATTGTTGAGCCTAGGACTGGGGTAATTGTTGGACCTAGGAGAAGACCCATTGTTGGGCATAAGGCCCAAACTTTAAAATAGGGTAAAAAGCTCATAAAGCCTAAAACAAAATTGTCCACATTGAAATAAACAAAATTGTTGTGAATGATAATGACCATGAAGTGGGGAGTGATAATGACTATCAACAAGGGAGTGAGAATGACTCCAATGATGATGATTATGAGCCTAATAGCGATGGATCAGGGAGTGATATTTCATGGAGTGACTATGAATCTGAAAATAGTCACTAAAAGAAAAACGCTGAGTAACATCGAAATTATCATTGAAAAAATGAATAACTCTGACGGTACAATGTTTACCGTTGTATTTTGCGTCGACATTTATCCGACGGAATAAACCTCATTGGTAACAAATTACTGTCGGATTTATGCATCTGACAGTAATTTGTGTCGAATTTAGCGACGAAATAGGGTTATCAAGAAAACAAAATCTATTACAACTTACCGTCGAAAATTTTCCGAGGGTAACATCGGCGCCAAAGCATAGCTTCGCGCCATCTTACCGGCAGATCAATTCAACAGAAATGCCGATGGAAGTATTTTTTTAATCTTTTTTGGAAAATTGGTTGGGCTATTACCGTCATTATATTCCAACGGTAATTCTGACGGTAGATTTTTTTAATAATATTTTTTTGTCCATCTATAATGTACCTTGATAATTAATAATTGAAAAACAATGCTTTAAACCTGATATAAAATATCAAATATACAAATTAAAAATACAGAATGATGGTAATTAAAATATCTGAAATAATGCTAATTATATTACATTCTTTTCAAAGTTTGGTAAAGAAATACATATGGTAGAACTATATTTCCATTAACCCTATTCAGATTCATCATCTTCCTCTAGTTCACCATCCTCCTCTTCCGAAGTAGTTTCCTAATCATCAAACTCATCTTCCTCTTCTTTGTCACCATCGATCATGTCTTCTTCTTAAAGATCATCGTCCTCTGGTGGTATTGTGTTGTCATCTATTCCAAGGTCAATGATGCCATCATCCATAATAGTCGACCTAAGAGTGATCGAATCACTGGTATCAACCACCATTTTCGAAGGAGTTGGGTCATCAATCTAGTAAAGTTCCTGACCTTCTGTCACATCAAACTCGATACAACCTCTTGCCTTAGTCTTAACCACAACCACCCAACTAGACTTGCATGAACCCGAATAAGACAAATAGTATACCTGTCATATATTTTGAGGTAGAATAAAAGGATCGTAGTGCCTATATTTTCTAGTTACATTAACTTCAGTCATATCGTAGTCCTTGTGCTTTCATGTTTCTTGTCGCGAACTTGGATCATACCATTCACATTTAAATATGCACACTTTATACGTAGTGCAACAGAAATACTCTAATTGAATTATGTTGTGCAACACACCAGACCAATCAAAATGACCATCGCCTAAATCCCTACAAACCCAGACTCCGGTGTTATCTGTTTTCTTTCTAATTGACCATTGTAAAGAATGGAATTGATATCCATTAACATTGTATATAGGATAGCTAATGTCTTTATTCATTGGGCCCAACTAAGTGCAACTAGCTTCCAATCTGTTGTGTCGGTTAGATGCACGTTGACGTATTCTCTGAACCAATGTGAAAAATTATTCAATGAGGTATCAGAATTCGTCGCTTGGAATAACCTATATGATAGAATAGGATAAAATTTTTTTGATTAGATTAAGAAGTTAGTATCTTGCTGATTGTAATATTTATGAAGACTTAAAAAATTCACATGAGGTAGGGTGAAATCTGGTCACAGTTAAGGAACACATACAGATGTACAACATCGATTTTCTTCTACTCTAACTAGTAGTCACTGCTCGCACCCATTGCAGCTCATTTCGGAGAAAATATTGGATATGTTATTTTACTTGATGAGGATTCTCCCCTCTCATCGTTCCCTTGAACTCTTGTTCTACGTGACTTAACATGAGGCTAAAAATAGAATAAGTAAAATATGAATGTTTTCTTAGCTAGAAATGCTTCACAGATGCTACCCTCAATCCGAGCTCTATTCTTCACGATGCACTTGAATGAAATAATCATCCTCTCAAATGGGTACATCCACCTAAATTAGACCGACCCATATAGTATTGCTTCGTACGGTAGGTGGATTGCTAAGTATTCTATAACGTCAAAAAAGGAAGAAGGGAATATCCTCTCTAGTTTACAAAGTATAATGAAAATGTTCTTGTCCATGACTGTGAGATCATGCAGACAACTTTGAATGAACGTACCCTTCGAACAAAAGTTTCGTGGTAGATTCTAACAGATGATAAAATCTCTTTACCTTAGGGTTAGGTTCTTGTTCAGCCTCTTCTAATTCCGTAACATATGTTACATCAAACACCATATCGTTGTATCTTTTTTGGTTACCCTCTCAATTTATTTCTTCCATGTTTAGTTCTCTCACCACCCGAACCCTCGTTGATCGACCATCGAACCTATTCAAATTCAAGGCAGACTAGTTAATTTCCTGCGCGTCCACTTCTCCGTGTTTTGTTTACATCCAATACCTATCCTTGAATCCATTACGGGGTAGAGGTAAAACGTTATGTCCGCAGGTCCTAACCACTTAGTCACCTGACACTTATGACATGGATACCTAGATACTCCTTCCGACTTAAATGGTTCCATGCTGAAGACATGCAGAACAAACGCGTCAACCCCCTCAAAAAATTCAAGTTTTAAACCGCTCCCATCCACCGTTATCCCTATCATACATCTATAAATGATGCCTTAGAATCATATTACAACACACACCCTAAAATTCAACCAACAACACAACTTATTAAAATTTTTAGAAAATTTGGCAGAGTGTACCCTATAGTTAGAATCTCTCGCCAAATATAATTATCACCTGACAACCAAACATGTTTTAAACAATTTAAACGATAATTTGGTAGACTTCTCCTTAATTTAGAGACATCCATCAAATAATATAACAATTTTAAGAGAAAATAGCTACAGGCATAAATTATAACATACACGCATTCAATAACACATCAAATCTTAACTGTTCTTGTGCGTAACCACTTATAACTCCACAATTTTCTAGCAAACAAGGATTTCGAGAAGGCGCCACTATGCGACCTTCTCCCGCTTCCGTTCTAAAAATCTATCCTAGGAAAAGTAAGTCCAACATAAAATTTAAATAATTTATTATATTCAAAGATAGAAAACCAACCTAGAATTTTACTGCACAAACAACAAAAAAAGCAAACTCCAACTGATCTAAGAGAAAATAGCACTGTCCTAATAAAAAAGACAACTTATTAAATTCACAAGCTGAAACTTATACAAAAACTAATTTGAAAGAATAAGTAAAACTCATTATTCCAATTAATTAAAACCTAATTCTAATTTCACCAAATTAACAAGAGGCATGACAAAAATAAGCGACATAAGTTTAATGCAATTGAAAACTCATTCACTAAACTCAACTAAAATCTTCCAAAACTCAAGTATTCTTAATCTCACCTTACTTAACCTACTCTAACATTGCTTAATTTTACTTACATTAAATTAATACAACAACTCCTAATCAAACACTTTATTAAACAAATTTCACTACTGATTTAACAAAAAATCAAACAAAATGCTAAACTCACAAAATATATGAAAAATAAAATAGCTGATGAGCGGATAATTTATACGCTTTTTGGCATTATTTTTAGGTAGTTTTTAGTAAGTTCAAGCTACTTTTAGGGATGTTTTCATTAGTTTTTATGTTAAATTCACATTTCTGGACTTTACTATGAGTTTGTGTATTTTTCTGTGATTTCAGGTAATTTCTGGCTGAGATTGAGGGACTTGAGCAAAACTCTGAAAAAGGCTGACAAAAGGACTGCTGATGTTGTTGGAATCTGACCTCCCTACACTCGAAATGGATTTTCTGGAGCTACAGAACTCCAAATGGTGCACTCTCAACGGCATTGGAAAGTAGACATCTAGAGCTTTCCAGCAATATATAATAGTTCATACTTTATTCGGAAATTGACGATGTAACTTGGCGTTAAACGCCAAGTACATGCTGCTGTCTGGAGTTAAACGCCAGAAACACGTCATGATCCGGAGTTGAACGCCCAAAACACGTTATAACTTGGAGTTCAACTCCAATAAATGCCTCAGCTCGTGGATAGATCAAGCTCAGCCCAAACATACACCAAGTGGGCCCCGGAAGTGGATTTATGCATCAATTACTTACTCATGTAAACCCTAGTAGCTAGTCTAGTATAAATAGGATAAGTTACTATTGTATTAGACATCTTTTGACAGTTTAATCTTTTGACTTTTTAGTCTTTGATCATTCGGTCTCTTGATCATGGAGAGGGCTGGCCATTCGGCCATGCCTGAACCTTTCACTTATGTATTTTCAACAGTGGAGTTTCTGCACACCATAGATTAAGGGTGTGGAGCTCTGCTGTACCTCAAGTTTCAATACAATTACTATTACTTTCTATCCAATTCTCTTTTATTCTTATTCCAAGATATACGTTGCACAACACTTTGATGAATGTGATGATCCGTGACACTCATCATCATTCTCACCTATGAACGTGCGTGACTGACAACCACTTCCGTTCTACTTTAGGCTGGGCACATATCTCTTAGATTCCCCAACAGAATCTTCGTGGTATAAGCTAGATAGATGGCGGCATTCATGGGGATCCGGAAAGTCTAACCTTGTCTGTGGTATTCCGAGTAGGATCCCGGGAATCCGGAAAGTTTAACCTTGTCTGTGGTATTCTGAGTAGGATTCCGGTATTGAATGACTGTGACGAGCTTCAAACTCCTGAAGGCTGGGCATGATGACAAACGCAAAAGAATCAATGGATTCTACTCCAACCTGATTGAGAACCGACAGATGATTAGCCGTGCTGTGACAGAGCATTTGGACCATTTTCACTGAGAGGATGGGATGTAGCTATCAACAAGGGTGATGCCTCCAGACGATTAGCCGTGCAATGATAGCGCATAGGACCATTTTCCCGAGAGGATTGAAAGTAGCCATTGATGATGGTGATGCCCTACATACAGCTTGCCATGGGAAGGAGTAAGAAGGATTGGGTGAATGTAATAAGAAAGTAGAGATTCAAGAGGAGCACAGCATTTCCATGCACTTATCTGAAATTCCCACTATTGATTTATATAAGTATTTCTATCCTTTTTATTTTATTTATTTTTATTTATCCAATCTAATCACATTTGACTTTATGAGTCCACTTAACTGAGATTTACAAGGTGACCATAGCTTGCTTCATACCAACAATCTCTGTGGGATCGACCCTTACTCACGTAAGGTATTACTTGGATGACCCAGTACACTTGCTGGTTAAGTTGAACGGAGTTGTGGAAAGAAAAAAAGCTTCTCTAACAGTGCCTGGAACTCTTGTATCACAATTTCGTCCACCAAGTTTTTGGCGCCGTTGCCGGGGATTGTTCGAGTATGGACAACTGACGGTTCATCTTGTTGCTCAGATTAGGTAATTTTCTTTTCAAAAATCTTTTTCAAAATTTTTCTTTTCTTTTTTGTTTTTCCAAAGAATATTTTCGAAAAAAATTAATAAAAATACAAAAAAAATTATAAAATCAAAAAAATTTTGTGTTTCTTGTTTGAGTTTTGAGTCAATTTTTAAGTTTGGTGTCAATTGCATGCTTTAAAAATTTTTCTTGCATTTTTCGAAAATCTCATGCATTCATAGTGTTCTTCATGATCTTCAAGTTGTTCTTGATAAGTCTTCTTGTTTGATCTTGATGATTTCTTGTTTTGTGTTGTTTGTTGTTTTTCATATGCATTTTTCGTTTGTAAGAGTCCATGCATTAAAGATTTCTAAGTTTGGTGTCTTGCATGTTTTCTTTGCATCAAAAGTTTTTCAAAATATATTCTTGATGTTCATCATGATCTTCAAAGTATTCTTGGTGTTCATCTTGACATTCATAGTGTTCTTGCATGCATCATTGGTTTTGATCCAAAATTTTTATGTTTTGGGTCATTTTTGTGTTTTTCTCTCTCATAATTAAAAATTCAAAAATAAAAAATATCTTTTCCTTTTTTCTCTCAAAATTTCGAAAATTTGAAGTTGACTTAGTCAAAATTTTTCAAAATTAGTTGTTTCTTACAAGTCAAATCAAATTTTCAATTTTAAAAATCTTATCTTTTCACAATCTTTTTCAAAAATCATATATTTTCAATTTTATCTTTGTTTTTCGAAAATTTTCAAAAATCTTTTTCAAATTATTTTCAAAATCGTTTCCTTATCTTTATATCACATTTTCGAAAACTCACTAATAATTAATGTGGTTGTTTCAAAAATTTGAAGTTTGTTACTTTCTTGTTAAGAAAGGTTCAATCTTTAAGTTCTAGAATCTTATCTTGAAGTTTCTTATTAGTGAAGTAAGTAATTTTAAAATTTTTTGAATTAAATCTTTTTATCTTTTATCTTATTTTTTTTTTCAAAAATTTTATCTTTTTCAAAAGTTGATTTCAAAATATCTTATCTAACCTCTTATCTTCTTATCTTTTCAAATTTGATTTTAATATCTTTTTCAACTAACTCTTTGACTTTTTGTTTATTTCTTATCTTTTTCAAAACCACCTAACTACTTTTCCCTCTCTAATTTTCGAAAATATCTCACCTCTTTTTCAAAAATTCTTTTTGTTTTAAATTTTAATTTTAATCTTATCTTATCTCTAATTTTCGAAAATCACTAACTCCCTTTCAAACTTAATTTCGAATTTCTCCCTCTCTCATCTCTTTTTATTTATTTAATTAATTACTAACACTTCTCTTCACCTCCCTCCATCTAAATATCCGAATCCCCTCTTCTACATTCTTCTCTCCTTTCTTTTTCTACTAACATAAAGGAATCTCTATACTGTGACATAGAGGACTCCTCTTTCTTTTCTTGTTTTCTTCTCTTTCATATGAGCAGGAACAAGGATAAAGGCACTCTTGTTGAAATTGATCCAGAACCTGAAAGGACTCTGAAGAGAAAATTAAGAGAAGCTAAGTTACAACAATCTAAAGGTAACCTTTCAGAAATATTAGAACAAGAGAAGGAGATGGCAGCCGAAAATAATAATAATGCAAGGAGAATGCTTGGTGACTTCACAAAGCCAACGTCCAAATTTGATGGAAGAAGCATCTCCATTCCTGCCATTGGAGCCAATAATTTTGAGCTGAAACCTCAGCTAGTTGCCTTAATGCAACAAAACTGCAAGTTTTATGGACTTCCATCTGAAGATCCTTATCCGTTTTTAACTGAGTTCTTGCAGATTTGTGAGAGTGTAAAGACGAATGGAGTTGATCCTGAAGTCTACAGACTCATGCTTTTCCCTTTTGCTATAAGAGACAGAGCTAGAGTATGGTTGGATTCACAACCCAAGGATAGCCTGGACTCCTGGGATAAGCTTGTCACGGCTTTCTTGGATAAATTCTTTCCTCCTCAAAAGCTGAGCAAGCTTAGAGTGGATGTTCAGACCTTCAAGCAAAAAGATGGTGAATCCCTCTATGAAGCTTGGGAAAGATACAAGCAGTTGACCAAAAGGTGTCCATCTGACATGTTTTCAGAATGGACCATATTAGATATATTCTATTATGGTCTATCTGAATTTTCGAAAATGTCATTGGACCATTCTGCAGGTGGATCCATTCACCTAAAGAAAACACCTGCAGAAGCTCAAGAACTCATTGACATGGTTGCAAACAACCAATTCATGTACACTTTTGAGAGGAATTCCGTGAATAATGGGATACCTCAGAAGAAAGGAGTTCTTGAAATTGATGCTCTGAATGCCATATTGGCTCAGAACAAAGTGTTGACTCAGCAAGTCAACATGATTTCTCAAAGTCTGAATGGATGGCAAAATACATCCAACAGTACTAAAGAGGCAGCTTCTGAAGAAGCTTATGATCCTGAGAATCCTGCAATGGCAGAGGTTAATTACATGGGTGAACCTTATGGAAACACCTATAACTCATCATGGAGAAATCATCCAAATTTCTTATGGAAGGATCAACAAAAGCCTCAACAAGGCTTTAACAATGGTGGACGCAATAGGCTGAGCAATAGCAAGCCATATCCATCATCTTCTCAGCAACAGACAAAAAAAAATTCTGAACAAAACACTTCTAATTTAGCCAATCTAGTCTCTGATCTGTCAAAGGCCACTTTCAATTTCATGAATGAAATAAGATCCTCCATCAGAAATCTGGAGGCACAAGTGGGCCAGCTGAGTAAGAAAGTCATTGAAACTCCTCCCAGTATTCTCCCAAGTAATACAGAAGAAAATCCAAAAGGAGAATGCAAGGCCATTGATATAATCAATGTGGCCGAATGCACAAGGGAGGAAGAGGACGAAAATCCTAGTGAGGAAGACCTCCTGGGACGTCCCTCAAGCAAGAAGGAGTTTCCTATTAAGGATCCAAAGGAATCTGAGGCTCATATAGAAACCATAGAGATTCCATTAAATCTCCTTCTGCCATTCATGAGCTCTGAAGACTATTCTTCCTCTGAAGAGGATGAAGATGTGACTGGAGAGCAAGTTGCTCAATATTTAGGAGCTATCATGAAGCTGAATGCCAAGTTGTTTGGTAATGAGACTTGGGAAAGTGAACCTCCCTTGCTCATTAATGAACTGGACGCCTGGATTCAGCAAACTCTACCTCAAAAGAAACAAGATCCTGGCAAGTTCTTAATACCTTGTACCATAGGCACCATGACCTTTGAAAAGACTCTATGTGATATAGGATCAGGAATAAATCTTATGCCACTCTCCGTAATGGAGAAGCTGGGGATCATTGAGGTACAACCTGCCTTGTTCTTATTACAATTGGCAGACAAGTCATTGAGACAAGCTTATGGAACAGTGGAGGACGTGTTAGTAAAGGTTGAAGGCCTTTACATCCCTGCTGATTTCATAATCTTAGACACTAGGAAGGAAGAGGATGAATGCATCATCCTTGGAAGGCCTTTCCTAGCTACAGCAGGAGCTGTGATAAATGTCAACAGAGGTGAACTAGTCCTTCAATTGAATGGGGACTACCTTGTGTTTAAGGCACATGGCCATCCCTCTGTGACAAAAGAGAGTAAGGATGAAGAGCTTCTCTCAGTTCAGAGTCAAGAAGAGCCCCCACAGTCAAACTCTAAGTTTGGTGTTGTGAGGCCACAACCAAACTCTAAGTTTGGTGTTAAGATCCCATATCCGAACTCTAAGTTTGGTGTTGGGACTATACAACATTGACCTGATCACCTTTGTGGCTCCATGAGAGCCACTGTCAAGCTATTGACACTAAAGAAGCGCTTGTTGGGAGGCAACCCAATTTTATTTATCTAATTTTTATTTTATTTTATTTTATTGTTATTTTGTGTTTTATTAGGTACATGATCATGTGGAGTCACGAAAAAAATAGAAAAATTAAAAACAGAATCAAAAACAGCAGAAGAAAAATCACACCCTGGAGGAAGCACAGGCTGGCGTTCAACGCCAGTAAGGTGCATCTGGCTGGCGTTCAATGCCAGAACAGAGCATCAATCTGGCGCTGAACGCCAGAAACAAGCAACATTCTGGCGCTGAACGCCAGGAATGTGCCTAAAGAGGAAGAGCTGGCGCTGAACACCAGTAACAAGCATGAAACTGGCGTTCAACGCCAGAAACATGTTACATGTGGGCGTTGAACGCCCAGAATGTGCACCACACGGCGTTTAAACACCAGAATGGTGTGCAAAGGCATTTTACATGCCTATTTCATGCAGGGATGGAATTCCTTGACACCTCAAGATCTGTGGACCCCACAGGATCCCCACCTACTATATTCCCACCTTACCTCCTAATCCTATTTTGTGATGAGTATTCCCCATGTCACACTTCCCAACACTCTTCACCAATCACCTCAATTCCTCTTCCCAATCACCCCCTTCACCACTCACATCCATCCACTCTTCCCTATAAACCCCACCTACCTTCAAAAATTCAAAACCATTTTCCCACCCATTCCCACCCTAAATGGCCGCACATACACTCCCCCCTCTCCCTATATATACCCTTCCATTCTACTTCATTTTCACACAACACAACCCCCTCTTCTTCACCTTGGCCGAACCTACATCTCTCCCTCTCTACCATATTCTCTTCTTCTTCTTCTTCTTCTTCTTTCTTCTATTGCTCGAGGACGAGCAACATTTTAAGTTTGGTGTGGTAAAAGCATAAGCTTTTTTGTTTTTCCATTACCATCAATGGCACCTAAGGCCGGAGAATCCTCTAGAAAAGGAAAAGGGAAGACAAAAGCTTCCACCTTCGAGTCATGGGAGATGGAAAGATTCATCTCCAAAAGCCATCAAGACCACTTCTATGATATTGTGGCAAAGAAGAAGGTGATCCCTGAGGTCCCTTTCAAGCTCAAGAAGAATGAGTATCCGGAGATCCGACATGAGATCCGAAGAAGAGGTTGGGAAGTCCTAACCAACCCTATGCAACAAGTCGGAATCTTAATGGTTCAAGAGTTCTATGCCAATGCATGGATCACTAGGAACCATGATCAAAGTATGAACCCAAATCCAAAGAATTATCTCACAATGGTTCGGGGGAAATACTTAGATTTTAGTTCGGAAAATGTGAGGTTGGCATTCCACTTGCCCATGATGCAAGGAGATGAACGCCCCTACACTAGAAGGGTCAACTTTAATCAAAGGTTGGACCAAGTCCTAATGGACATATGTATGGAAGGAGCTCAATGGAAAAGAGACTCCAAAGGCAAGCCAGTCCAACTAAGAAGACTGGACCTCAAGCCGATAGCTAGAGGATGGTTGGAGTTCATTCAACGCTCCATCATTCCTACTAGCAACCGATCTGAAGTTACTGTGGATCGGGCCATCATTATTCATAGCATCATGATTGGAGAGGAAGTAGAAGTTCATGAGGTCATC
Organism: Arachis hypogaea; assembly: GCF_003086295.3. Taxonomy (NCBI): domain Eukaryota; kingdom Viridiplantae; phylum Streptophyta; class Magnoliopsida; order Fabales; family Fabaceae; genus Arachis; species Arachis hypogaea. The sequence goes on along the minus strand of NC_092045.1, from coordinate 100,647,872 downwards.
TCCAATGAAATCTACAAAATAGCCGACAAGCCTTCCACCATGGCAAGGCTAGCTTTTCCTCACCTTATTTGCCATCTATGTTACTCAGCTGGAGTTATCATAGAAGGAGACATCTCCATTGAAGAGGATAAGCCCATCACCAAGAAGAGGATGGAGCAAGCAAGAGAGACCCTTCACGGTTCTCAAGAGATGCATGAGGAAGCTCATCATCAAGAAATCCCTGAGATGCCTCAAGGGATGCACTTTCCTCCCAACAACTATTGGGAACAACTCAACACTTCCTTATAAGATTTGAGCCACAATGTGGAACAATTAAGGGTGGAACATCATGAACACTCCATCATTCTCCATGAAATAAGAGAAGATCAAAGAGCAATGAGGGAGGAGCAACAAACGCAAGGAAGGGACATAGAAGATCTGAAGGACATTATTGGACCTTCAAGAAGAAGACGCCGCTAAAGGTGGATTCATTCCTTGTTCTTATTTCTTTTTGCTTTTCGGTTTTTATGTTGTGTTTATCTATGTTTTGTGTCTCTACTTCATGATCATTAGTAGTTAGTAACTATGTCTTAAAGCTATGAATAAATTCCATTAATCCTTCACCTCTCTTAAATGAAAAATGTTTTAATTCAAAAGAACAAGAAGTACATGAATTTCGAATTTGTCCTTGAATTTAATTTAATTATATTGATGTGGTGACAATACTTTTTATTTTCTGAATGAATGCTTGAACAGTGCATATTTTTGATCTTGTTGTTTATGAATGTTAAAACTGTTGGCTCTTGAAAGAATGATGAACAAAGAGAAATGTTATTGATGATCTGAAAAATCATGAAATTGATTCTTGAAGCAAGAAAAAGCAGTGAAAAAGAAAGCTTACGGAAAAAAAATAGAAAGAAAAAGAAAAAGTAAGTAGAAAAAGCCAATAGCCCTTAAAACCAAAAGGCAAGGGTAAAAAGGATCCAAGGCTTTGAGCATCAATGGATAGGAGGGCCCAAGGAAATCAAATCCAGGCCTAAGCGGCTAAATCAAGCTGTCCTTAACCATGTGCTTGTGTCATGAAGGTCCAAGTGAAAAACTTGAGCTGAGTGGTTAAAGTCGTGATCCAAAGCAAAAAGAGTGTGCTTAAGAGCTCTGGACACCACTAACTGGGGACTCTAGCAAAGCTGAGTCACAATCTGAAAAGGTTCACCCAGTTATGTGTCTGTGGCATTTGTGTATCCGGTGGTAATACTGGAAAACAAAATGCTTAGGGCCACGGCCAAGACTCATAAGTAGCTATGTTCAAGAATCAACATGCTTAACTAGGAAAGTCAATAACACTATCCGAAATTCTAAGTTCCTAGAGAAGCCAATCATTCTAAACTTCAAAGGAAAAAGTGAGATGCCAAAACTGTTCAGAAGCAAAAAGCTACAAGTCCCGCTCATCTAATTAGAATTAATATTCATTGATATTTTGAAATTTATAGTATATTCTCTTCTTTTTATCCTAATTGATTTTTAGTTGCTTGGGGACAAGCAACAATTTAAGTTTGGTGTTGTGATGAGCGGATAATTTATACGCTTTTTGGCATTGTTTTTAGGTAGTTTTTAGTAAGTTCAAGCTACTTTTAGGGATGTTTTCATTAGTTTTTATGTTAAATTCACATTTCTGGACTTTACTATGAGTTTGTGTGTTTTTCTGTGATTTCAGGTAATTTCTGGCTGAAATTGAGGGACTTGAGCAAAACTCTGAAAAAGGCTGACAAAAGGACTGCTGATGTTGTTGGAATCTGACCTCCCTGCACTCGAAATGGATTTTCTGGAGCTACAGAACTCCAAATGGTGCACTCTCAACAGCGTTGGAAAGTATACATCTAGAAATTTCTAGCAATATATAATAGTTCATACTTTATTCGGAAATTGACAACGTAACTTGGCGTTAAACGCCAAGTACATGCTGCTGTCTGGAGTTAAACGCCAGAAACACGTCATGATCCGGAGTTGAACGCCCAAAACATGTTATAACTTGGAGTTCAACTCCAATAAATGCCTCAACTCGTGGATAGATCAAGCTCAGCCCAAACATACACCAAGTGAGCCCCGGAAGTGGATTTATGCATCAATTACTTACTCATGTAAACCCTAGTAGCTAGTCTAGTATAAATAGGATAAGTTACTATTGTATTAGACATCTTTTGACAGTTTAATCTTTTGACTTTTTAGTCTTTGATCATTCGGTCTCTTGATCATGGAGAGGGCTGGCCATTCGGCCATGCCTGAACCTTTCACTTATGTATTTTCAACAGTGGAGTTTCTGCACACCATAGATTAAGGGTGTGGAGCTCTGCTGTACCTCAAGTTTCAATACAATTACTATTACTTTCTATCCAATTCTCTTTTATTCTTATTCCAAGATATACGTTGCACAACACTTTGATGAATGTGATGATCCGTGACACTCATCATCATTCTCACCTATGAACATGCGTGACTGACAACCACTTCCATTCTACTTTAGGCTGGGCACATATCTCTTAGATTCCCCAACAGAATCTTCGTGGTATAAGCTAGATAGATGGCGGCATTCATGGGGATCCGGAAAGTCTAACCTTGTCTGTGGTATTCCGAGTAGGATCCCGGGAATCCGGAAAGTTTAACCTTGTCTGTGGTATTCCGAGTAGGATTCCGGTATTGAATGACTGTGACGAGCTTCAAACTCCTGAAGGCTGGGCGTGATGACAAACGCAAAAGAATCAATGGATTCTACTCCAACCTGATTGAGAACCGACAGATGATTAGCCGTGCTGTGACAGAGCATTTGGACCATTTTCACTGAGAGGATGGGATGTAGCTATCAACAAGGGTGATGCCTCCAGACGATTAGCTGTGCAGTGACAGCGCATAGGACCATTTTCCCGAGAGGATTGAAAGTAGCCATTGATGATGGTGATGCCCTACATACAGCTTGCCATGGGAAGGAGTAAGAAGGATTGGGTGAATGTAATAAGAAAGTAGAGATTCAAGAGGAGTACAGCATCTCCATGCACTTATCTAAAATTCCCACTATTGATTTATATAAGTATTTCTATCCTTTTTTATTTTATTTATTTTTATTTATCCAATCTAATCACATTTGACTTTATGAGTCCACTTAACTGAGATTTACAAGGTGACCATAGCTTGCTTCATACCAACAATCTCTGTGGGATCGACCCTTACTCACGTAAGGTATTACTTGGATGACCCAGTACACTTGCTGGTTAAGTTGAACGGAGTTGTGGAAAGAAAAAACGCTTCTCTAACAGTGCCTGGAACTCTTGTATCACAATTTCGTCCACCAATAGCCATACTAACAATGAATCCGATGATAGTGGCTGCAGGGTCCCTTTAACATTGGGGTGACAGAGGCGGAAGTGATGGCGATGTGAATAACAACTATGGCGGAAGATACGACAGGGACAACAACAGCAGCAGAATTGACGACGACGTGTAGTGGCAGCGAGAACGGGTACTCTAGGCAGTGGTGACGACAACAACGTGCTCCCAGCGGTGGCGACGGTGACATCTTTGACGGCGAGGGAGACAAAAGATGAGAAGAGAGAGAGAGAGAAAAAGAGAGAGAGAGAGAGAGAGAGAGAGAGAGAGAGAGAAATAGTATTCGCACAAGTGAGGGGAAAGGGTTTTCACGTTTGAATTTTACTCCAATTTTACCATCGGATTTACCAGCAGATTAATCCGATGGTAAATTGCCAAAATGACATGTTTCACTAAACCGTGATACCGGTAGAATAATTAGTGTTGGTGAGTTACATTTTCATGCCAATAGTTACCATCAGCTTTAGCGATGAAAAATCTGTTCTGATGGTAACCTTTTATGGCGACGAATTTCTCCTTCTTTCCGTCAAAAAATCTGACAGTAAATCCGCCGGTACTCAGCATTTTTCTTGTAGTGAGTGTTGCAGATATTACATTTGATGATAGTGATAATGATTAGAATGGTGATGATGTAACATCCTACCATTTATTGCCTTATGCTTAAGTCATAATTTAATTATGGTTTGGTGCTACGATACAAGGTTAAGATATAAATACCTGTATATAGAAAGGAATATTATACTAGAAGCCTGTGAAAGGATTTAAAACTCGAGGAAAAGATAATTCGTCGATCGCTCAGACTCGATAAGGTATATATATAAATGCGTCGGAAGAAAGGTAGATAATTAAAAGCTAGTTAGGAAGAATAAGAGTAAAGAGATATATATAAGTGTATATAAGTATCAACTAGTTTCGACCCGCAAAGATTAGGGGCTAGAGTTACAACAGTAAAACAGTTGGATAGACATAACCTATCTCTCTAAAATACATCATAGGCATCTAAAGGCAATTCTTCAAAACAAGTGCATAATATAAGTGTTTCCAAAAGAATGAGAGAGTCTAAAATTAAAGCAGAATAAAAAATCTTCTTCGCTGTCCTTCTAGATAAACCTCCCGCTCACTAAGAAGCGTCGGGACCTGCGTCTGAAAAGTAATAATTTCCGAAATGAATGAGAACATCATCCCTTACGGGGTTCTCAGCAGGAAAATAATTCTAAATAGAGACTATGTAAAACCACATGAACCCGCTAGGCAATCCTAATCTCCAATCACACAAAGTTCAAGTCTAGGGTTCTTACTAATCCGATCAACGTAAATACACTAAATCTCAACTATATTAGTGACCTTTAGATCTCAATTTCTCCTTATACAAATCATCATCTCTCTTAATATCATAGATTCCCAACTCATTTAATAATTCAATATTAAAATTTAGTTTCAATATTATCAATTTATTCTCAGTTTTTTTTTCTTTTTTTCCTAATTCTCAATCATCACCTCTTATCAAGAACAACCCTTAACGTCACCACCATCATTATAAAGGATCTCTCAGCTATGCAAACACATACAAGACAATACAAAGAATACACAAATAGAGAGAACAGATAAAACAATTATCATATAGGTACAATTGTTCAAATAGGCAAGTCAAATACAAGATGCACACCCAAATAAAATACACAATGCAAATGATATATGCCTGCCCGATGGCCAATGAGCTCATCTATCGGTTATACTGCTAAACTCGACATGTCCAGTAGCTAACCCTAGACAGTTCCTCAGTGCGCGCATCCCCAAGCTCAAACTCATATTCATTGATCAATGTCCATGGGGAAAATATTTGAGAAGGTATAAGTTTCCAGTCACATTTTGCGACGTAGGATCAACAAAGTTTTAATTCCGACCGGGAGCAAGCGGGACAAAACTACCATCCTTGCAAATTATCCCGGAAGCTCAAATACCGACTGGAAAGAAGTGGGACAAAATCACAATCCTTGCATCTATCCCAGAAGCTCAAATATCGACTGGGAGCAAGTGGGACAAAACCATAATCCTTGCATCTACCCCAGAAGCTCAATTATCAATCAAACTCATTCTCATTATCCTCTCGAATCAACTTAATCTTATCATTCAATCATATCATCTCATTCTCGTTATCCTCTCGAATCAACTCAATCTCATCATTCAATCATATCATCTCATTCTCATTATCCAATCATATCAACTCATTCTCATCATTCAATCATATCAACTCATTCCTGTAATCACTTCCAACTCACTTCAACTCAATATTTTCCTTCCCAACACTCTCGACCTTCTAATTCACCGGTTTTATACCCGTTATAAGATTTACGAAAGCTTGAAATGTTAAGGAAAAGGTTTAAAGGCATAAGATTCGTTTCAAATCCTAAAAACTAGTTATCAGATCTCAAATAGGAGTTACAGAAGTGAAACAGCGGATTAGATAGGCAAAAACAGTTAAAAATTATCATCTTTGAAAGATAGGACAGTTGTGGCATGCGTACGCACAAGTCCCCCTGTGCACATACGCGTAGAATGCGCACAAAAAATATTCAATTATAGAATGCAGGTTGTGCATATGCATGCCTCGTGTGTACGTGCAACTCCATTTTTGTGTGTACACATGAAACTCGCACGAAAGCATTTCTCTTTTGTTACACCCCTCATGCACATGCATACGCATGACCTCAGTTTTCTGCAACTTCTGCAGAATTCAGCTGTAAACCCACAAATTAAAACTCTCATAACTTTTTCTACAAAATTTTGTTTTCTTCATTCTTAGATGGTTTTAAAGATCTTTCCAATAGCTTTAATTAAGACAAATCTCATTCAAATCCAAACTCCGAGTGCTAAGTTATGATCCGTCGAAGTTGGCTAAAAGTAATTTTTACCAATTTCACCTAATCCCTTAATTCCATCCATTCTCAATTCATTTCAATCCTAAACCAGTTCAAAACCATTTTTACACATCTCAAATACTCATAATCAATTCTCAACCATTCTAATCCTAAATTAACCTACTTCCAACTTATTTTACACATTCCATTAATTATATCCATATTCATCAACAATATGCAACATTCATATATTCAAACTCTCAATCAACTAATAATCAATCCTCTCATTCTCATACAATAATTTACACCGCTTACCTCTACTTATCACATAGAAAATTTTCTCACCCTATCACGGCGTCTGACCCAATTTTCACAAATCACAATACCCATACATCTAATTCTCAATTAAAACTTCAACATGCATACTCATTTTCATGCAACATGACACCAACATATATTACAACATCCATTTGTAACAATATCACCTCACACTCCTCAATTTCATGTCAAAACACATCAACCAACATGATACTCATACTAGCCATTATTCAAACACATCAACAATAAATTCTATTCAACTTATTTTAGGGGCAAGTAACCTAGGTTTCCACATGGTTACATAATTCCTACACAAAACTATCATCCGTACCTTAATATCGTAATTCCAAGCTTCCAAGCTTTTCTTTCCAAAATTTCATCAAGCAAAGCTTCCAATTGCTCAATCTAACACCATATTATACAATTTGGCACAATATTAAAAACTAGAATTTTCATAAAATGATGAACCAAGAGGGAAAAAAGATTCTTTACTTTTACCCACTGAAATTAGTAATAAATACCACCAAGAACCCTAGAGAGTCCCTATAACATCAAAATCACCAAAAATCCTCAATATCCAAATCGAAAATACGATTTCAGCTTTGAATGAGAAATTGGGTTGAGATTTCAAGTTAACAAAACTATTCAAATAGAATTGAAGATGTAGAGACAAGCTTCGCGTGACCGCAAATAGTGTGGTGATCGGAGTTCCATAGCAAAAGTTATGGAGATTTAAAGGTGGAGCTAGTCAGCTAGGATTAGGTTTTCTCCTCTCTTCTCTCTTCTCTCAATTTCATCTGCCCCTTCCAAAATGAATGAAAAATATGCTGAATTGTATATTAAGTGTGGATATATATACTTGGACTTGGGTCTGGTATGGCCCAATTTTATTTCTTAGCCTATTGGCCCAATTTTGGGCCAAATCCTAAGATAAGTATTTTAATTTACACCCTAACTATTTTTTTTTAAATTATAAATATTAATTCTCTAATTTTTTTTGCTCTCATTTAATTTATTTATTTATTTATTATTTATTTACAGATGGTGTGTTATTTGATGTTGAGGTTACAATCATGAAGGAGTCCAAAGTGGTCAAGAAGACAAGTTTGAGAAGTCAAATGTGTCTGGGATTGATGAAAAGAGAAAAGAGAAAGTGTTAGCTAGGTTTAGAGAAGAGATGATGGATATGACAGTGAAGACTTTTTAGATCTTCCTTTAAGTAACGAAAACGATGATGCTCCATTGAAGAATTACTCATTGCACAAACAATTCAAAGACATAAAGGAGTACAAGTGGCAAGAAGGGACTTTATATGTGTCCAGGGATAAGTTCAAAGAATGTGCCACAAACTATGCTGTCCACACTAGAAGAGGGCTAAAATTCAAAAAATGTGATAAAAGAAAAGTGAAGGTTGTCTGCCAGGAGAAAAAAATGGCATGTTTACTGTTGTAAGTTAAAAATAGAGAATACATGGCAGTTGAAAAACTACTACAACAAGCATACATGCAACAAGGAAACAAATATTGGAATCATGTATTTCAAGTGGTTAAGTAAGGTCTTCATGAAATAAATAGCAGGAAACACGAATATAAAGTTGTTCACATAGATAAAAAAGGCTTACAACAAATGGAATGTAGATTTGACCAAGTCCAAGGTTGCTAGGATTAAATAGTTTGCACTTGATGAAATTAATGGCACATATAGAGAGCAATACAATTAGATTTATGACTACTGTAATGAGTTAATGAAAGTCAATCCAGGATCTTCAGTTTGAGTACAAGTGCAAAGACTTCCTGAGTTTGCTTTAGAGAGACCATCACTCACGTTGGATGTGAGACCAACATTTGAGAGGGTTTACATTTGCATGGATGCATACAAAAAAACTTCATACTGTGCATACCCATAATTGGACTTAATGGCTGCTTCATCAAAAACCCCCCTGTGGAGAACATCTTCTAACAGTAATTAGGCGGAATTTGAACAATCAAATTCTGCCTATTGCATATGTTGTTAAGGCAGAAACAAAAGACTTCCAGACTTGGCTTGTGCAAAACTTGTATGATGATTTGGATGTTGACAAGATTAGACATTGCACTTTTACGAGTGACTAGCAGAAGGTAGATTAAATATATTTAAATCAATTACATTTTTCTCCTCATCTAGATATGTTTATATCAATTAAAGACTTATTTCTAATATGTGCAGGGATTAATTCTAATATTTGATGAGTTGCTACCTAGAGTAGATAACAGATTCTATGTGTGACACTTGTACAATAATTTCAAAAAGAAATCTTCAGGAATCCAGCTCAAATTGATGATGTGGTATGCATCAAAAGCTACTTATATTTAAGAGTGGGAGAGGAGGATGCAATAAATTCAAAAAGTTAACATACAGTGAAGCATATAGATACCTCATGGTGATTCAGCTTAAGTACTGAAGCAAATTCAGATTTTTTTTGTATACCTAGATGTGATGTTCTTGTTAATAATATGCGTGAATATTTTGATTCTATCATGGTAGAAGTTAGGGAAAAATCTATTATATCTATGTTAGAGGATATTAGAGTGTATTTGATGAATAAATGGACTGATAATAGGGATTGTTACATATGCAGGGATTGTGCTGCCAAAAATTAAAAAAAGAAATTCAAAAAGAGTTGATCAAGGTGAAAATTAGATGACAATATATGCTGGAAGAGATAAATATGAGGTTTATAATACTCATAGTAATAGGAAAAAAATTATAGTGAATTTAAAGAATCGTGAGTGCTCTTTAAGAAGTATCAATTAACAAGGATTTCTTATCAACATGTAATGAGCTACATTAGGAAGATGTGCTTTGATCTAATGATTATGTTGATACCTGCTTCAAAAAAGAGACACATGTTAGGTGTTATGATCATGTAACATACCTTGTAAATGATTCTAACTTATAAAAAAGAAACTGCAAATGATAATATGTTGCCTCTAGTATTAAAAAATCAATAGGTAGACAAAAAGAGTAAGAATAAGGGTGTAGATGAATAGACTAATAGACCAATGTCAATTTTATCCAGAGGAGACCAGCAACAAAACTGTTCTTATCATTTTGCTTATGATCACAACAAGAGAACTTGTCCTAAGAAGCACAAAGTCGAAGCTGGTTTACAAAAGGTAAACCCTAATCACAAAATTAATTTACTTCATGAATGAGATTAATTCCAAGTAGTTTGTTTCGCTAACAACAAAGTATATTTATTTTCTGTTTTGGTTAACAAAGACTGTTACAACATCCAAGAAGGTCACCACATCAAAGTTAGTTGCTAGATCAACCAAGGCAATGAAAAAAATTTCAATGAACAATGGAGACACAAAGAAGCAATCAAATGAGACTAGACAACAAGCAAAAGGGCTAGGACATCAACAAAAGAGAAAAAGTACAAATGAAGCAAGCACAACAATCATAAACCTCGTCAAAGAGGTCGAAAAGTGTAGCAAGCCAGAGTCAAGGTCAATCCTCTATCTTCACTCAACAAAGCCCATCAAAGATGGTGCTGAAGTATTTGGCAAAAACACCACCAAAGGCTTGGAAGAACATGAAATGATATAAATTGTTCTATTGTAATATGATTTTATGATTTCTACTTTTGGTTTGTAATGATAATGGCATGAACTATTTTGTCATTTATAACAGCACTTTGACTATCTCAATTATGTTATTGACTTATTGTCTTAAAATTTCTAATTGTTTAGATAAGTGGCTAAGTCCTTATTATTTTGTAAGTTGGTTAAGACCAACCTAATTATGCACTTTGTGATCCAACATTGCACTTTAAAAATTACAATAGTTTATGAGCACTTCATAGTGCTTAGCACTACATGAATTTGAATTGAAATAGAATTAAAACAACTCCATGAAAGACATGCATCTAAATCAGTGAACACTTTTAATTAACTTTCAAATACAACTACAACGTGACCATATAATTTATATAGACTACTTATCAAATGTTCTCGAATATATTCAAGTCTCTAACCCACCCAAATACCCTAACACTAAATCTTTCAACTTCTTCATCTATATGTAATCTCATGTGCTATCATTTGTTACTCTTTCATACAGCAACAACAGCACTAAAATCCAACTAACAATACCCACTGAAATGACAACTAAGAATTTCATTTCAGCAAATTCTAATTTACCTTTTAACATTGTTTTTTTCTTCTTTAATATTGCAATATGTGAGTATTGTCTTTCAGGCTTTGTCCATACAAAAAAATTCACACTCTTTTTCAATTTTTTTCCAATTAATAGTTTCAAAAACAAATTAAAAATAATTTATAGGACCAACACAACAACAAAAGTTACAATCTACGAATTAATGTAGTTTACAGTAGTTACCTGATAATTGACATAATCCCAAAACTTTTATCTAGAGTTCTCAGGCATTGATGAAGTATGCAGAATTGGTCTTTCACCACAATAGCAAGTTGCTCTTCTCCTTTGAGTCTTGTTATTGCTGTGAAAAATTGGGAATACTGAGATGCCATTAAATTTTTATCTGGAGCTTCAATGTTGCTGGGTAAGCTACGGTGGTAGTGGACAATATTTTTAGAAATTTTTTTTATTTTTTTATTTCTTTTATATTTTTATAACGGTCATCTTTGCTGTGACTACCAAGTTAGATGGTTAACGGATACGTCAGCTCTTTCGTTAAGTGTTAGTGTGAGATTTGATGGCAAAACAACATTGGTGTCATTTAAACTTTTTGAGATAAAAATATGATGATTTAAACGTTAAAAACTAAAATAGGATTTATCCAAAATGTTGGGGACAAAAAAATACTTGATCCTTTGAATATATATATATATATATATATATATATATATATATATATATATATATATATATAATCATTTCTACCATAATTCAATATAAGTCGGAGGAGTATTGGATTTTTTCATGAACTTCGCCAGAGAAACAATGAGGAATCTTGACAATGTATACAATAGATTTTAATTTGGCCTAATACAAGGGAAAAAAGAAATCCAAATAGTTATTTCAAAAAATTAACCATCTCAATCCTAATTTACCAAAAACACCCTCCCCCCAAACCGTTTGTTACCCCACCTCATCAATCATCCCACCTCTCCGACGTTAGAAGCTCCCTCACCGGCTATCAAACAACCATCCACGTAGTTATTAAAATAATCATCCGACTATCTAGTGAAATGACCATCCAGCATTTGTTAATTGTATATACTTAAACTGAATTAAACAAAATAACCATCCAATTAAGAATTAAAATAACCATCTAATACCTAGTGAATGACCATCCAGCATCTAAATTCATCTTTTAACGTATATACCTTGAAGACGTAAGGGAAGCGAAATCCAAAAAACCAAGTTGACCGGAAACCTCCGCAACACCATGAAACAAAGCACTCCCTCTTGATATCTTCAATCAGATGCACCACATCTACCGGAGCAACACACCGAAATCCAAATCACCGTACATGTGGCACCATCCCCACCTCTTGTATGTCGCGGATAAAGGCACTGGGACGGTGAAACCTGCAGCTGCGGGCGGGGCTGCATGACCGGCATGTTTGGGGCTGCGCGAATCACTCTTTGCCGACTGCTGCTCGGACGTTCGTGGTGCGCAAGGTGGCGTAGGTCGGTGCTATGGGCGGCAGCGGCTGATGTTGCGGCAGCGCGGCACTGGAGAAGAGATTGAAAAGAAGCACGTACATGAAGAAGTCACATCATATGTGGAGAGGGAATTATGCGGTATACGTAACTACCGTGGTTGCAAATCCTTATTTTTTTTAAATTCAAAATTAGAAATTATTAAAAATTAATTAACTTAATTATTATATGATCTTAATTTTTTTATTTTATTGTACACATTGTACACTAAAATTATTATCTTTTTATATTTTCTCTTTTTTCATAATTTTTCTCTTATTCTTTGTCCTTTTAATAGTTTATTACTAATTATCTATTATTTTAACTTTCTTATTTTGTAAAACATTAGAGATTTTGAATTCTTACTTGGATCAAATCTTACCATGAGCACTCAGTTAAAATCTATAGCTGCAACTAAATGTATATATATATACATATACTATTGAATGGTGTAAATTTAATTTATTTTCTTAAAATTTCTTAAAATCACATATACATAAGGCTACAGGAACAATTAATTGAGATGTGAGTAGGATCTTGGTTAATCACTTAGGTCCAGTTGATAAAATTTTTAAGCGATATTTGTATTTTTGAAAATATTTTTCTTTTTTATTTAATAAATTAAAAAGATAACGCATTTGTATTTTACTTTTGATAAGTTGACAGTGCTCGTAAAAAATCTACGAAGATATTTTTAAAATTAACTTATATTTTTAAATATTAAAATATCTAATATAATTTTTATATTAATAATAACTTGTATTTATTCTTATTTTTATTACGATTTTTTTATTAAAAATATTTTAAGTATTAAATTTTTTTACCCAACACAATTTTTTTATGGTTTATATTATTAAAAAGCACATATCTTTAAAACGCTTTCTTAATAAACTTGTTTAAATCTTAATTCGATCTTTATTATTTAATTTTATGAGATTAGTTAATTCTTTTATCAATTATCTCTTTTTAAAATATATATATGTGACAAGTTAATTATTAATATATTTTTTAATTTTATACATTAAATTTAGTCAATGTATTTAAAAATAACAAAAAATAAAAAACTAAACGATCCTAATAATTATTCTTAAAAAAAATGAGACTCCTAATAAAAAAATTTGTTAATCTTAATTAATTTTTAACGGATAAATTAACAATTTAATTTGTTATGTAAATTTATTCTGTTAATACAAAGAAAAAATATTAACAGAAAAGCTAATCAATTTCACAAAATAAAGATCAAAACCAAAAAAATATTTTTTATTAAAATTTTGTTATTTTTGGAAGTAATTATTAAGGGTAGTATCTAAATTTTTTTTTTCAAAAAAAGAAAAAATAAAGTTGAGCCTTGATAAGCAGGAATACAATGAACACCTTGGCCACTCAGACAATAGAATAATAACGCAACTTAATTCAACCCAAACACAACGTGTTGACGGAATGACCCTGTCGCAGTGCCTCTTTACTCTTTATGGTGGCGCCTTTCTCATATATTATTTGTGGGAATCCACTTACAGTATCTGAAAAAAAACAAAAAAAAAAAAAACAGCTACTTTATTTGAGCCACCTCAACTCTATCCTTAATATTAACTTTACAAACTCTTTTCAAGCTTACCGGTTGTTAAAAATGAAGAGGGTGCTCGCTAGATAAAGTAGTAAGTACGAATCCTCAA